>NC_074696.1:39104521-39186290 GCF_029448725.1 Salvelinus fontinalis | reverse complement strand
ACCCCGATAGCAGGGAGATGGGGAAAGATGTAACACACACACACACACACACACACACACACACACACACACACACACACACTGTGTGTGTTCTCACTCAGACAGTGAGCATGGTAAAGGAAAGGTGAATCTACTATGATTAGTGAAAACTGTGTTAACCTGATCCAATCAACCCCTTAGGATGGAAAATAAACAAAGACGAAAATGAACCAAAGAGTTGATGAACAAAAGGAGCTAAATCAACAAACAGAGGAGTGGAGACCCACAAAATCAGGCCAGGTCTCTGAAGATGATAAATGAGGAACGCAACCATCCAAGTCCCGGGGAATATTTACGGGAACACCTAATCAACATGACATCATATTACCAGTAAGTCACGTCGCTTTCAATGTAATCTATCTATCAAAGAATCTTCAGGAAAAAGAGAGCCAATTTCACATTGCCCCCCCCCCCCCAATTATTAAGTGGGGGGGGATTAACAAGAATTGAGGGAGTTGTAAGCTGATCCTAGAGCTGTGGCTATGGCCCAATCCTACCCGAAGCGTGCACATCAGCTACATCATAAACCCCCCCCCCCTCCCAAAAAAGACTACCCCAGAATCCTTTACAGCATGTCTCTGAGGATTTGGGTGGAGGGAGAGATGAGAGACCTGACTCACACACCATACGCAGGGACAGATCTATCTCACCTAGGTTAATATACTATTCAAAATCATTTCAAATACTTTAGCTGGCCTATATTGAGCTTGCCTGTTGCACTGAACCAATAAGAACGGCCAAAGTCCCAAACCATGCTCACTTAGCACTCCAGGCAGGCTAAAGCAGACGCTGTAAAGAATTTGAACGATTTGAAATAGTATTTGAAACCAGGATGGGGGCCGATGCAGCAGGGAGGGTGGAGAGAGGGGGGAAAGCAGGGGTGAGGACAGCAGAGACGCGAGGGCATGATTTAAGGGAAGGATTCCTCATCCGTCACCTCTGTCCCCCTTACCAGCCCTATACAGGAATTCCCAGTTGTAGTGGGGGGACTTCACAACACCTCATCCCTATCCCACTCCATAGACTATGTCAGCTGCTCTGGGGCAAAGGGACATGCAGTAGAGCCACCACACCCTGGAGTCTGTGTGTGTGTGTGTGTGTGTGTGTGTGTGTGTGTGTGTGTGTGTGTGTGTGTGTGTGAGAGGATGTTTCTAATTCCAGCCTTTTTCAGGGGGCGTGTCCGGAATCTCAGCTGTCTCCCCACCCTCCACACATATCGTCCCGAGAGACACACACACACCTAGTGGGCACACAAAGCACCCCTAAACACACAAGTGAATTCTGCTGATCACATAAGAGCACATGTACGCAGATAGTATGGCCAGCTATAAAAACATACTTGATAAACAGTCGGACTTGTCCGAACACGGGCCAACACGCCACATGTACGGAGAGGGACTGAGAGGGACTGCCGCAGGCCACTTAAAAACAACACCGCCCTACCCTTCCCCTCCCTCTTTCTCTCATCCGCCCCTCCGTCTCTTTGTGACTCAATACGACTTCACTAATCTGACAAGATCCTCTTGCACCTTAACCCCTAATCGTTACCACCCCCCCTAATGACATCATCTCTGTGGATTGGTAGTCTTTTTCCCTTCCGTCTAAACTGGGGTCTGGTGGGGGGATGGGATGGTGGAGCAGACAGGCTAGTCTGCTTTCAAGGCAGACAGACATGTTTAGGTTTGAAATGACCTGGCGAGATCCATTACAGCCCAGAGAGGAGAGCGGGACATAGAGGGAGAGGGGGCTTGAGAGAGAAAGAGAGAGAGAGGAAAGGAGAAGAGGGAGGGGTGAAATGTGGCAAGTGGGCTCCCTGAGTGAATGAAAGAGGATCTTAGGGAAAGGGAAGTCTTGCTAATCCTCATCTGCCTCGCTCTCTTTCTACCTCTCACTCCTCACCACCCCCCTCTCTCTACCTCTCACTCCTCACCACCCTCCTCTCTCTACCTCTCACTCCTCACCACCCTCCTCTCTCTACCTCTCACTCCTCACCACCCCCCTCTCTCTACCTCTCACTCCTCACCTCTCTCACTCCTCACTGCCCCCCTCTCACTCCTCACTGCCCCCCTCTCTCACTCCTCACTGCCCCCCTCTCTCACTCCTCACCGCCCCCCTCTCTCACTCCTCACCGCCCCCTCTCTCACTCCTCACCACCTCCCTCTCTACCTCTCACTCCTCACCACCCCCCTCTCTCTACCTCTCACTTCTCACCACCCCCCTCTCTCTACCTCACTCACCACCCCCCTCTCTCTACCTCTCACTTCTCACCACCCCCCTCTCTCTACCTCTCACTCCTCACCACCCCCTCTCTCTCTTCCTCTCACTCCTCACCACCTCCCTCTCTCTACCTCTCACTCCTCACCGCCCCCCTCTCTCACTCCTCACCGCCCCCCTCTCTCACTCCTCACCGCCCCCCTCTCTCACTCCTCACCGCCCCCCTCTCTCACTCCTCACCGCCCCCCTCTCTCACTCCTCACCGCCCCCTCTCTCACTCCTCACTGCCCCCCTCTCTCACTCCTCACTGCCCCCTCTCACTCCTCACCGCCCCCCTCTCTCTACCTCTCACTCCTCACCAACCCCCTCTCTCACTCCTCACTACCCCCCTCTCTCACTCCTCACCGCCCCCCTCTCTCTACCTCTCACTCCTCACCGCCCCCCTCTCTCACTCCTCACCGCCCCCCTCTCTCACTCCTCACCGCCCCCCTCTCTCACTCCTCACCGCCCCCCCTCTCTCACTCCTCACCGCCCCCCCTCTCTCACTCCTCACCGCCCCCCTCTCTCACTCCTCACCGCCCCCCTCTCTCACTCCTCACCGCCCCCCTCTCTCTACCTCTCACTCCTCACCAACCCCCTCTCTCTACCTCTCACTCCTCACCAACCCCCTCTCTCACTCCTCACCAACCCCCTCTCTCACTCCTCACCAACCCCCTCTCTCACTCCTCACCGCCCCCCTCTCTATACCTCTCACTCCTCACCACCCCCCTCTCTCACTCCTCACCGCCCCCCTCTCTCACTCCTCACCGCCCCCCTCTCTCTCTCACTCGCCGCCCTCCTCTCTCACTCCTCACCGCCCCCCTCTCTCTCACCCCTCACCACCCCCCTCTCTCTACCTCTCACTCCTCACCACCTCCCTCTCTCTACCTCTCACTCCTCACCACCCCCCCCTCACTCCTCACCACCCCCCTCTCTCTACCTCTCACTCCTCACCACCCACCTCTCTATACCTCTCACTCCTCACCACCCCCCTCTCTCTACCTCTCACTCCTCACCACCTCCCTCTCTCTACCTCACCACCTCCTCTCTCTACCTCTCACTCCTCACCACCCCTCTCTCTACCTCTCACTCCTCACCACCCCCCTCTCTCTACCTCCTCACCACCCCCCTCTCTCTACCTCCTCACCACCCCCCTCTCTCTACCTCCTCACCACCCCCCTCTCTCTACCTCCTCACCACCCCCCTCTCTCTACCTCCTCACCACCTCCCTCTACCTCCTCACCACCTCCCTCTACCTCCTCACCACCTCCCTCTCTCTACCTCCTCACTACCCCCTCACTCCTCACTGCCCCCCTCTCTCACTCCTCACCGCCCCCCTCTCTCTACCTCCCACTCCTCACCACCTCCCTCTCTCTACCTCCTCACCACCTCCCTCTCTCTACCTCACCACCTCCCTCTCTCTACCTCTCACTCCTCACCACCTCCCTCTCTACCCCCCTCTCTCACTCCTCACCGCCCCCCTCTCTCTACCTCCTCACCACCTCCCTCTCTCTCACTCCTCACCACCTCCCTCTCTCTCACTCCTCACCACCTCCCTCTCTCTACCTCCTCACTCCACACCACCTCCCTCTCTCTACCTCCTCACCACCTCACTCTCTCTACCCCTCACTCCTCACCACCTCCCTCTCTCTACCTCCTCACTCCTCACCACCCCCCTCTCTCTACCTCCTCACCACCCCCCTCTCTCTCACTCCTACCCCCCCCTCTCTCTCACTCCTCACCACCCCCTTCTCTCTACCTCTCACTCCTCACCACCCCCTTCTCTCTACCTCTCACTACTCACCACCCCACTCTCTCTACCCCTCACTCCTCACCACCCCCTCTCTCTACCCCTCACTCCTCACCACCCCCTCTCTCTACCCCTCACTCCTCACCACCCCACTCTCTCTACCCCTCACTCCTCACCACCCACCTCTCTCTACCTCTCACTCCTCACCACCCCACTCTCTCTACCCCTCACTCCTCACCACCCCCTCTCTCTACCCCTCACTCCTCACCACCCACCTCTCTCTACCCCTCACTCCTCACCACCCACCTCTCTCTACCTCTCACTCCTCACCACCCACCTCTCTCTACCTCTCACTCCTCACCACCCCACTCTCTCTACTCCTCACTCCTCATCACCCCCTCTCTCTACCCCTCACTCCTCACCACCCACCTCTCTCTACCCCTCACTCCTCACCACCCACCTCTCTCTACCCCTCACTCCTCACCACCCACCTCTCTCTACCTCTCACTCCTCACCACCCACCTCTCTCTACCTCTCACTCCTCACCACCCACCTCTCTCTACCCCTCACTCCTCACCACCCCCCTCTCTCTACCCCTCACTCCTCACCACCCACCTCTCTCTACCTCTCACTCCTCACCACCCCACTCTCTCTACCCCTCACTCCTCACCACTCCCTCTACCCCTCACTCCTCACCACCCACCTCTCTCTACCCCTCACTCCTCACCACCCACCTCTACCTCTCACTCCTCACCACCCCACTCTCTCTACCCCTCACTCCTCACCACCCCCTCTCTCTACCCCTCACTCCTCACCACCCCACTCTCTCTACCCCTCACTCCTCACCACCCACCTCTCTCTACCCCTCACTCCTCACCACCCACCTCTCTCTCCTCTCACTCCTCACCACCCCCTCTCTCTACCCCTCACCCCTCACCACCCCCCTCTCTCTACCTCCTCACCACCCCCCTCTCTCTACCTCCTCACCACCCCCCTCTCTCTACCTCCTCACCACCCCCCTCTCTCTACCTCCTCACCACCCCCCTCTCTCTACCTCCTCACCACCCCCCTCTCTCTACCTCCTCACCACCCCCCTCTTTCTACCTCCTCACCACCCCCCTCTCTCTACCTCCTCTCCACCCCCTCTCTCTCACTCCTCACCACCCCCTCTCTCTCACTCCTCACCACCCCCCTCTCTCTACCTCCTCACCACCCCCCTCTCTCTACCTCCTCACCACCCCCCCTCTCTCTACCTCCTCACCACCCCCCTCTCTCTACCTCCTCACCACCCCCCTCTCTCTACCTCCTCACCACCCCCCTCTCTCTACCTCCTCTCCACCCCCCTCTCTCTACCTCCTCTCCACCCCCCTCTCTCTACCTCCTCACCACCCCCCTCTCTCTACCTCCTCACCACCCCCCCTCTCTACCTCTCACCACCCCCCCCTCTCTACCTCTCACCACCCCCCCCTCTCTACCTCTCACCACCCCCCCCTCTCTACCTCTCACCACCCCCCCTCTCTACCTCTCACCACCCCCCCTCTCTACCTCTCACCACCCCCCCCTCTCTACCTCTCACCACCCCCCCCTCTCTACCTCTCACCACCCCCCCCTCTCTACCTCTCACCACCCCCCCCTCTCTACCTCTCACCACCACCCCCCTCTCTACCTCTCACCACCCCCCTCTCTCTACCTCTCACCACCCCCCTCTCTCTACCTCTCACCACCCCCCTCTCTCTACCTCTCACCACCCCCCTCTCTCTACCTCTCACCACCCCCCTCTCTCTACCTCTCACCACCCCCCTCTCTCTACCTCTCACCACCCCCCTCTCTCTACCTCTCACCACCCCCCCTCTCTCTACCTCTCACCACCCCCCTCTCTCTACCTCTCACCACCCCCCTCTCTCTACCTCTCACCACCCCCCTCTCTCTACCTCTCACCACCCCCCTCTCTCTACCTCTCACCACCCCCCTCTCTCTACCTCTCACCACCCCCCTCTCTCTACCTCTCACCACCCCCCTCTCTCTACCTCTCACTCCTCACCACCCCCTCTCTCTACCTCTCACTCCTCACCACCCCCTCTCTCTACCTCTCACTCCTCACCACCCCCTCTCTCTACCTCTCACTCCTCACCACCCCCTCTCTCTACCTCTCACTCCTCACCACCCCCTCTCTCTACCTCTCACTCCTCACCACCCCCTCTCTCTACCTCTCACTCCTCACCACCCCCCTCTCTCTACCTCTCACTCCTCACCACCCCCCTCTCTCTACCTCTCACTCCTCACCACCCCCCTCTCTCCCTGTAGACCCCTTCCTATGCACCCAGACTAACTCTTCATGCTCTAGATACAGCGCCGGCTGTACTTTTACAATGTGCCATTATTACTGCTATTACTACTGGCTGTAGTCAATGCCAGCAATGCCCAGCTTGTGTCTACATTTACACTGGAACATTCCATTAAGCTGTCGCCCTTCTCTTTTCCTCTCGCTCGCTAACTGCTATTCAGCTATTCACCGATTTCTCTTTCTCTCTCCCCCCCTTTCGCTCCTCTCCCTGCTCGTCTTCAGCCAAACATCCATCCCGCTTGCTCTCATTAAGAGGGGGAAAGAAAGGGATGGGGAGAAAGTAGTGGGGGGGCCAACCACAATATTAATAGTGTCGATAAATCAAGGGAGTAGAGAATAAGAGACAGCACAGGGAGGAAGAAGAAAGCTCACCAAGACACCAGCTGAACCAATCAGAAACCAGTGTCCAGTAAGTCTAGCAACACACCCTCTAATCAGATTAGGCTTGTCCTATATGTTAACAGGTTTATAATTATCCTTTTTTATTTGATATAATGACAATATAACCAATCATTAACATCATCTACTTAAATTCCACCATCTTAGGGAGCTTTTATATATACTTTTATTTAACTAGGTAAGTCAGTTAAGAACAAATTCTTATTTTCAATAACTGCCTAGGAACAGTGGGTTAACTTCATTGGGGTAGGGGGCAGTACTTTCACGTCTAGATGAAAAGCGTGCCCAGAGTAAACTGCCTGCTACTCAGGTCCAAATCCTAGGATATGCATATTATTATTAGATTTTGATAGAAAATACTCGGAGGTTTCTAAAACTGTTTGAATGATGTCTGTGAGTATAACATAACTCATATGGCAGGCAATAACCTGAGAAAAAATCCAACCAGGAAGAGGGAAATCTGAAGTTTGTAGGTTTTCAACTCTTTGCTTAGCCAAGATACAGTGGAAATGGTGTCATGTTGCACTTCCTAAGGCTTCCACTAGATGTCATCAGTCTATAGAACCTTGTTTGATGCTTCTACTGTGAAGTGGGGCCGAATGAGAGGGGAATGACTCAGAGGCCTGGCAGAATGCTTTGAGCTCGTGACGCTCGTTCACGTGAGAGCGAGCTCTGTTCCATTTGCTTTTCTGAAGACAGAGGAATTCTCCGGTTGGAACATTATTGAAGATTTATGATAAAAACATCCTAAAGATTGATTCTATACATCGTTTGACATGTTTCTACGGACTGTAACGGAACTTTTTGGACTTTTCGTCCGTACTTTCCGCTGGACTTGCACGCGCGTCGTGAGTTTAGATTATGTACTGAACACGCGAACAACAAGGAGGAATTTGGACATAAATGATGGACATTATCGTACAAAACAAACATTTATTGTTGAACTGGGATTCCTGGGAGTGCATTCTGATGAAGATCATCAAAGGTAAGTGAATATTTATAATGCTATTTCTGACTTATGTTGACTCCAACATGGCGGGTATCTCTTTGATTTGTCGTCTTAGCACCGTACTCAGATTATTGCATGGTCTGCTTTTTCCGTAAAGTTTTTTTGAAATCTGACACAGCGTTTGCATTAAGGACAAGTGGATCTAAAATTCAATGTGTAACACTTGTATTTTCATCAACATGTATGATGCCTATTTCTGTAAATTGATGTGGCGCTCTGCAAAATCACCCGATGTTTTGGAACTACTGAACATAACGCGCCAATGTAAACTGAGATTTTGGATATAAATATGAACTTCTTTATTGTGTAACATGAAGTCCTATGAGTGTCATCTGATGAAGATCATCAAAGGTTAGTGATTAATTTAATCTATATTTCTGCGTTTTGTGACTCCTCTCTTTGGCTGGAAAAATGGCTGTGTTTTTCTGTGAATAGGCATTCACCTAACATAATCGTTTGGTTTGTTTTCGTCATAAAGCCTATTTGAAATCGGACACTGTGGCTGGATTTACATGTATGTTTGAGGAATTTTAATTATGGGATTTCTGTTGTTTTGAATTTGGCGCCCTGCAGTTTCACTGGCTGTTGACGAGGTGAGACGCTACCGTCCCACATACCCTAGAGAGGTCAACTGCCTTGTTCAGGGGCAGAACGACAGATTTGTACCTTGTCAGCTCGGGGATTCGATCTTGCAACCTTTCGGTTACTAGTCCAACGCTCTAACTACTAGGCTACGCTGCCGCCCCAGAGCTACTGTATCTAGTAAATAAACAGATAGGAAGGAGGGTGTTGCAAACGTACTGACATACTGGTACTTCTAGTGCAGAGGATATGGCATAAAGCAAAGTAAAAAATATATATGCTTAATATCAATGGACAATGGACCTGTCTGTGTTGTATAGTACTCATGAAATATGTAACATTTCACAATGAATGAAAACCAATGGAAAGTAGCAGTACAATGGAGCAGCCCTGTTTCTGTATGGCTATTTAGCAGGACACAGCAAATTCCTATGGAACGTTCTACAGCAGATTCCTATTGAGGGGGAAGGAGTAGGCTAATTCTTGTTGGCTGGGTTACCTAGCCTGGGATTTCTCCTAGACGGCTGGGGGAGCATAGCTTGAAGAAGAAAAAAAAAACGTATGGTGTGCGAATCGCTCTGGTATCAAACTTAGCCTGTCGTCCGTCACCGTGGTGACAGGCCCTAACGAGTTCCAAGGGCTGGCGCCGGAGCAGTAGGGGGTCAGGGGGGGGTTGAGGGAACGTTATAAGAACGTTTAGACGCGAGCGAGTCACCATGGGCGAAGAAGTGCGTCAGACACTTGAAGTAGAGCAGCGCTGCTGTGACTAAACTCTCGTCTCTGCCTGGCTGTAGAACTCAGTCACACCCCCTGCGATGCTCATATGAATTATATATCACTCCTTTCTTGCATATAAGCTCACTCAAGTCCCCTACATACCTCAGTCCCCATAGACTGCTCTATAAATACAGCTGAGAGCCAGAGGAACGACTTGAGTTAGGAGAGGGGTCACACTCCATCACAACACCCTCCTCACAGCCCACTGTAGGAGCGGAGTCAGGAAAGAAACGTCACCCGTCCAAAATCCTGTTGGGGAAGGGAAGTAGCGAGAGAGCAAAGTTGAAGCTGGAGTTGATTTATAGAAGAGAGGATGCCACGGTACACTTCCTACAGTAGGCATAGTCCCACAGACAGAGAGACACACGCACTCAAAGCATCTGCGCTAGAAGAGGCTTAATCCACAAAGTTCAACAACCAAGAAGGGTCAAGTACTTTCCTCTGAGACCTCTCCCAAGAAATGGCTCTTATGTAACTGAATGCTTTCAAAAGGATCTGTGTTAGTCAATTGCTTATTTCAATAAGACGCACTAATTCTGTTGCAGGTCAGAGTCAAGCACCAGCTGAGAGGTTGTAACAAAATGGCCGCCAGAGCAACAACTGTGCAATACTATATACACAATGTCTGCTATATTTCTTTGCACGTTTGTTGAATATAATTCAAACCAAAGTACGTCAAGCTCAATTCTAGAAGAAATATAGCTTTTCACAACAACCCTAGCTGAACTGGTTCTAATAAATCCGCAATGCAATGTTTCCCAAAAGGTGGCTTGTGGCTAGGTAATACTGGAGCTGTGGCTAGAAACATAGTTTTCCATTCTCTGAGGAGTCACAAGACAATTCAGAAGGCTGTTCATTGATGCCGGCACCAAAAACACTTGGGAAACACATGCCAAGCTCACTTCTAGGACGCTGTACTACAGTATAACCATAGCTAGCTCTACCCAATTTACTAATCTCTGAAGACATAATACCCAAAGATATGACATGATAGTGCAGAACAAAAACTTTACAATAGAGTAGCCACAGAAAGATCATTATTTCCAGGCCTGGATGAAGTCATTATGGTCGGCGGCCCATCCATCACGGAACATTGACTTGAACGGGATTGTCCATTCTAGTCAATACATTTCAGTAGTAGCACATTCACATTCACAACCATAAACATCAAACTGTTCTTACCTTGAACTCGTGCAGCTGCTGCTTGATGGTGTCCACCTCCGTCCCCACCACGCCCTGCGAGTTCAGCCCTTCCTCTGCCCGTCCCAGTAGCCCTTGCAGCGCCGCCACCTGGGCGTAGAATTCTCCCACCTTCTCGGCAGCTGCCTCGATCTGCTCCAGTCTGGCCTGGCCCCTCTCGGCCAGCTTCCCAGCCTGGCGGCTCAGGGCCTCCGTCTCTCTCCTCAGGGCGAGGAGATCGGGAGACGACCCCTCTCGGCGGAGCATGGCGGTGCAGTCGCCCCCGTGACCTTCGAGCTCCGACCTCAACGTGGCCAGGCGAGCCAGGAAAGTGCGGACGGCGTCCGCCTGCGAGGCGAGCGAGTCGGCATCGCGCCCCACGGGGCTCAGCGAGTCCAGCTCGTCGTCCAGGTCGGCCAGGCGGGAGAAGAGGTCGCGTACCGAGGACTGGACTTCCCCCACACCCTGGAGACGGGACTCCAGGGTGGAACAGCACTTTTCAATCTAGAAGGGGGAGGGAGGGAAGGAGAAGGACGGAGAGACAGTTAATAATGTTAGCAAGTTGAAAGTGGCATGGCGCCTTGCTGATGTAATAATATGACATGAATAGCGGGACGAATCATGCTTCATGATTCAGCCTAGTTAATGTATCCTAGCTCTCTGCTTTGAGTCCTAACTTTCTCATTAGCGATGTGGAGGAAAAGAATGTGATCAGAGCGGTGGGATAAGAGACAAACTTATCTTATTAATAATGGTCAAATGTAATGACTTCTGACCATGTATCTGATTAAATACCATACTGATTTGTACCCGTCTATAAGTAACTATCTATGGCACATTTGGGAATTATACATACAGTGCCTTCAGAAAGTATTCATACCCCTTGACTTATTCCACATTTTGCTGTGTTACAGTCTGAATTCAAAATTGATTAAATATGTTTTTTTCTCACCCATCTACACACAATACCCCATACTGACAAAGTGAAAACATGTTTAAAAATGTTAGAAAATATTGAAAATTAAATACAGAAATATTTAATTTACTATTTAAAAGTATTCACACCCCTTTGCAAATTAAACTCAGGTTCATCCAATTTCCTATGATCATCCATGAGTAGTCACTTCAACTTGATTGGAGTCCACCTGTGGCTGATTCCACTGTTTGGACATGATTTAGAAAGAAACACACCTGCCTACAGATGGCCCCACAGTTGACAGTGTACAGTATGTCAGAGCAGAAACTATACCATGAAGGCCAAGGAACTGTCTGTAGATCACCGAGATAGAATTGTGATGAGGCATATGTCTGGGGGAGGGTATAAAACTATTTGAAGAGTGTTGAAAGTTTCCAAGAGCACAGTGGTTTCCATCATTCGGAAATTTAAAAAATATGGAATTACCCAGACTCTGCCTAGAGCTGGCCGTACGACCAAACTGGGCAACCGGGCAAGAAGGACCTTGGTCAGGGAGGTGACCGAGAAACCAATAACCACTGACAGAACTACTTGGCTGGAGTTTGCAAAAAGGTACATGAAATTCTCAGATTCTAAAGCAAAATATTCTGTGGTCTGATGAGACAAACATTCAACTAATTTGGCCTGAATGCAAAGCACAATGTCTGGAGAAAACCAGGCACAGCTCATCACAAGTTCAACACCATCCCTACCATGAGGCATGGTGGTGCTATGGGGATGCTTTACAGCGACAGGGACTGGGAGACTGGTAAGGATAGAGGGAACAATGAATGGAGCCAAACACAGGAAAACCCATGATGAGAACCTGCTTCAGAGTGCAAACGACCTTGGAAGGTGGTTTAGATTTACATTCCAACAGGACAATTAGCCAAAGCAATGGCTTCAAAACAAAAATGTGTAAGTCCTTGAGTGGCCCATCCCATTGAAGATTGCTGTGCACAGCCGCTCCCCATCTAACTTAACAAAGCTTGAGAGAATCTGCAAGGATGAATGGGGGAAAAAATCCCCAAATCCAGATGTGCAAAGCTGATACACAACATACCCAAGACAACTCAAAGCTGATACACAACATACCCAAGACAACTCAAAGCTGATACACAACATACCCAAGACAACTCAAAGCTGATATACAACATACCCAAGACAACTCAAAGCTGATATACAACATACCCAAGACAACTCAAAGCTGATACACAACATACCCAAGACAACTCAAAGCTGATACACAACATACCCAAGACAACTCAAAGCTGATATACAACATACCCAAGACAACTCAAAGCTGATACACAACATACCCAAGACAACTCAAAGCTGATACACAACATACCCAAGACAACTCAAAGCTGATACACAACATACCCAAGACAACTCAAAGCTGATATACAACATACCCAAGACAACTCAAAGCTGATATAACATACCCAAGACAACTCAAAGCTGATATACAACATACCCAAGACAACTCAAAGCTGATATACAACATACCCAAGACAACTCAAAGCTGAAACACAACACACCTAAGACAACTCAAAGCTGATACACAACACACCCAAGACAACTCAAAGCTGATACACAACACACCCAAGACAACTCAAAGCTGATACACAACATACCCAAGACAACTCAATGCTGATACACAACATACCCAAGACAACTCATAGCTGATACACAACATACCCAAGACAACTCAAAGCTGATATACAACACACCCAAGACAACTCAAAGCTGATACACAACATACCCAAGACAACTCAAAGCTGATACACAACATACCCAAGACAACTCAAAGCTGATACACAACATACCCAAGACAACTCAAAGCTGTAATGGCCACCAAAGGTGCTTCTACAAAGTATTGACTCGGGTGTGAATACCTATTTAAATGAGGTCTTTCTGTATTTGATCATCAATAAATTAGCAAACATTTCTAAAAACAGGTTTTCACTTAGTCATTGTGGGGTATTGTGTGTGGATGGGTGAGACTTTTTTTTTATTGAATCAATTTTGAATTCAGGCTGTAACAACAAAATGTGGAATAAGTCAAGGGCTATGAATACTTTCGGAAGGCACTGGATCACTATACAGAACAATGCCCTTGACTCGTTGGTTTACATCTCAGTAAAGTGATTCAATGGTCTGAAGTTTCCTATCTGTACAATGACCATATAAGACACTGGAACTCTGAATACTTGAACTCCTCTGTCAGCTTAAATAAGTTCTGTTCTCTATCTCAACTCACACACACATGCACATACATACATGCTCACACACACATACACACACACACACACACACACACACACACACACACACACACACACACACACACACACACGCTCAGTCACAACACACAAGCCTTCACACCCTCGCACACAATGACCTTTGCTAAAACTAGCTCCTCCTTTGGATCAGCCACACTCCAGGCTGAATAGATTGGCTGTGTTACAATACTCATAAATGGATTCCTTTCATTGTCTCCTTTCCTTATTTGTCCACTAACGTAATTGTAAAGGATGATGTAATTGGAAAAGTGATGAGTCCAACAAACCCAAACAAATGCTTTCAAAAGAGGAACGGCCGTTGAAGAGTATTGAGACACCCTTATTGTCTTTGTGTATTATATTTTTCAAAACCGCTTCATTTTTGGAACATTCTTCTATTGAACAGAATACAGGCCTCCATCTTTCATCTGAGTGTCGATTAAATATTTATACTTTTTTATATATGAAATACAGTTTATACTAAATTCCTCACACATCTTCTCACCTTTTCGCTGACGTCTCCAAACTCTCTGTCCGTGTCTCGGGCCTGCTGCTCCAGCCTCTGTCCTCCCTCTCCGCCACCCCCTGCTGTGTGGGGTGCGTCCTGCACCAGCCCCTGGGCCAGATCCCTCAGGTAGGCCACCTGTGGCTGCAGCGAGTGGAGGGTCTCCTGCTGGCTCCTCAGCCGCTCCAGGCTCTTGTTGCTGCACGCCTGTGGGCCCAGCGCCTCCTGCACCTCGATCTGATGCCGCGCCGCCTCCAGCCTCCTCTCCACCGTCTGCCGCCCGTCCTCAAACTCCTTAAGTCGACCCGCTAACTCTTCCAGCTGGGAAACACAGTTCTGGAGTTTTTCTGCCAGCCCGTCGACTCTACGGTTGAGTTGGGCTTTTTCGTCACGTATGTCTTCTTCTCCGACGCAGCAGTGTTCCAGGAGTTGGTCGGCTGCAGTGTTTAAATCCTCCAGGACTGGGCGATGGTGCTCCAGGTCTAACCCCAGCTGCCTGGCCTTCTGCAAGGCCTCGTCCAGGGCCGCAGGGTCGAGGGAGGGCTGGATGTCAGCTTCCCGCTTCTCGCACTCTGTCACCCAGGGCGTGAGCTTGGCGTGGTGCTGCTGGTAACTCTCGGCCTTGGTCAGGGCGGTTTTCAGCCGGTTCTGGCGTTCCACGATGCACTGATTAATCTCATCCCAGTCCTGGCGTAGGGTGGCGAGCCGGGACTGTAAGGCTGATCGTTCTTCGCCGCCGGCGGGTAGCTTGGCGAGCAGGGAGGCCCCCTCGGCCTGGATGAGCTCGTAGGGGCCACGTTGGCTGGCCACCCCACGATGATGCTCATCTTGCTGGGCAAACAGGGTCCGGATAGCCTCGGGCTGGCAGGGGAGGGATTCGGCGGTAGAGTCTCTTTGACCACACTGGTTGTCCAGCCAGCTCCGCAGCTCCTCGAACATCTGCTGGAACTGCTGGGTGCTTGAGAGAGCAGCTTGGAGCTGGGATAGACCTTCAGCTGAGGGAGAGGACAGAGGATTTGAACGCTATCCATTTACAGATGTTTTGATGAAGAACATTTAACCAGATGGACTAGCTACCTGAGAGGTTATAGCGCTGGATTCAAAACCTTGACAACTAGCCACAAAGAGACCAAAACCCCCAGAATATAGCCTCCACCACATACAAATACTACTGAAGCCAACAGAGATTCATACAAACAGAATTAAAACGAACACCATAGACAAGACAGACGACTCACTGGCCCTCTCCTCCAGGCTCCTCAGCGGGCTGCTCACGCTCTCCAGCCTCTTCTTCAGCTCGTCTCTCAGGTAAGGTTCAACCACGATGGCGCTCAGCTCGCCGCACAGCTTCTCCGCCTCGCCCAGCTCATCCCTCCTCTGCTCCAGCTCAGAGCGGATCTCGCCTGTCTCCTGCAGGCGCTGTTTCAGGGCCTCGGGCTGGGCACTGAGCGAGGCCTGGCCGTCCAGCCGCTCGCCTAGCGCCCCCACGCTAACCGAAAGGTCCTTCAGCAGGGCCTGGTATCGCTCGCTGGTGCCCTGGGCCTGGTCGATGTGCTCCGAGCGCCGGGACAGACGTTGAGTGAGGTCGTCCCACTGCTGAGAGATGGAGCCCAGCTCGGACCGGACCTCCGCTAGGTCCTTGGCATCCTGCGGGGAGGAGTCGCCACCAGATGGGGAAAGGATGCCCTCGGCCGCCTGGGTGAGTTGGTCGAACTGGGGCCGGCGGGTCTCAAACTCACGCAGCATGAACTGTGGAGGACGGAGGGAAGGGAAAGAGGAGTCGGAACATTATCTGTCAATCAGGAATAATCTCTACATTTTGGCTAGTACAGTTTATCACTAATTAATCAGAACGCTGTTGGTAATCGTTTATGCCGATTCAAGAACAGAATTGGCAAGTTGTGGACAATCTATTGTGATATTATTTTTCATTCTTTTTCATGTGTTCAACATAGAGGACCTGAACTATGTACCTGTACTTGTTGTTTCTGGGTGTTCAGCATGTTGGGGTCGATGCTCAGGGGTCCCAGCACACTCATCATCAGCTCCTTCTCTCTGAGCCATGGACCCAACTGACTGGCTGCTGTGGCAAAGCTGCCCAGCCTATCGGCACAGGTCTCCAGTTCAGTCTGTCTCTGTACTGCCGTCTCTTTGGCCTTTTCCCAGCGGGAGTCTAAGTAAATAGGAAGTGAACGTCGGAGTGAAAAACCATAGCAACTATTACTTATATTCAAAAATGACTAACAAAATAGTGGAGAACCATAACAGTGAAACCGATGGGTTCCATGAGTGACTCAGCCCGACTGAATAAACAATTTGATTATAGACCCAGTTATTATTTTGACTGGCTTATGTCCACAAACTATTTTTTTTATTCTGCCTCTGTACGCTTTCCTCATGACTCATACACTGGGTATCCAGCAGAGAGAGTGAGTCTTAGATCCACATGGCTTTGAAATAAGGCCCTGTGTGAAATGTGTGGAGAAAGGAACACGGCAGAGCTCCTATCTTCAAAACCACAGGGCTATAAATCAGGTCAGGGTAAAGACATCAAGAATTTGAAGGTGATTTTATTAGCTTTGACAAGGAGTCATCCCATTCATTCGCTACATTAAAAATAAAATCCTTTGCTGAGGCAAATCTCAAATAACTACGACATTAGCCGGTCTTCTTATCCTCTGAAATGTACAGAACCATATGTTCCTTAAACGGATTCATCTACCATTCAAAATGGCTGGCTCTATTAATTATTTGATTCAGGGCAAAGTCTTAGGTTGATGGCCATGGAAATTATACAGGCCTACTGGTTCCTTATGTTAGAAAGTGTCCCTTACCCCACAAGTTTCAAAATGGCCGACCCTATTCATCCATCCCAGTAGCACTCACCGATCTCCTTCATTTGTTCTCTCCAGGTGTCTGCCTCTGGGGAGTCTGGGTTGTCTGCTATCAGCTTCTCCAGGGTGCTCTTCAGCTCCTCCACCTTCCCAGAATGCTCTGCCAGCTCAGACAGTAAGGCCTAAAGTATAGAGAAAGAAGAGCATATCAGTATGTTGGCTACAAAAAGACAAGGATAAGCATTTAGAATGGAAGCAATAGAGTGTAAAATGTTTATGTCAGCTAGGGGGTGATAAATGATTTTCCAATGTAGCATTGTTGACCAACTAGCAGAGACATAATACACCCCAATATTGACTGTGGTTTGACCCGAGTCCAGACACTCACCTTGTTCTCCTGGGCCTGGGCGCGTACCAACTCCGGTTTGGAGGGGGAGGTGGTGGTCTGGCCCAGGTGCAGGCTGTTCTCCCGGTCTCCCAGCCAGCGGCTGAGCTCCTCGGTACCCTGGCTGGCCTTCTGTCTGAGCTCCAGAGAAGCCTCCTGGTGCCCCCGTCTGTTCTTCAGTTCCCCTCCCAGCTCCTCGTAACGACCGTTCACTTCCGCCACCGCCACCTGCATCTCTGTCAGGTCTGAGAGAAAAATGGACGACAATCTATCAAAACAAACCCAATCACATTTAATTGGTATGGTGTTTTGGTGATTGGTATGGAGTCACTCTGTGATATGTTGTGTGGTCCTCCCACTACCACTCAGGAAACCATGCAGTTTATTAGACTACAGATGAAATAAGTGATGAACTTCACAGGGTGGTGAAAGTGAACGTGATGGAGCTTGATACTCCTTTCCAATAAATAACGAGGGTCTTATTCTGGTGACATGATGCATATTGTTTTTATGCAGATTATTGAATATTTCGCATGAAAACCTGGTCGCCAGCTGGATGGAAACCTAGCTACTGAAGGACTTTGGTGGACGTTATTATCCCGAGCAACCGAATATTAGTGACAACAAACATTTGTAATGGTGTTAGACACTGCAGTAGCACACATCCTGTAAGAAGCTCACAGACAGAAGACAGACACACAGAAAATGGATACACGGTAAGCATTTTTGGGAGCGAGCGAGCGAGCAGATTGTACGCCAAGCAGTGACGTCCACAGTAGTAAGCGCTGGAGAGCATCTCGTACGAGGAAGGAGGCCAGAGACGATTGGTTTGGATAAGGGAGTGAGGGTGAGCTCACCTTTGCATGTGTGAATGCCATTAACCCTGCTGGGGCTGTCTGCACCATTGATCTGGGGAACACCTGGGAGAGAGACACACACACACTACACTCAGACAACTACACACATTGCAACAAACACTAACACACATTCGCGTACAGACCAACACAAACACTGATAAGCATATAACACGATCAGTCTCTGGGTTGCCACACGCTGTACACACAGACAGTCTTGCATGGACATGTTTTGCACTTAAAAGACAGCCTTTCCTCACAGTACACGCACACTGATAGCACGCTGATAGCATAGACTTCAACACGCACCTCACAGACAGAGCGTGGATGAACTTGGACATGCAGGCAGCAGGGGACGCACACAGGCAGTTTTTTCCCCATTCCTCTTACCTGTCTTGGCCTGGGGGGCAGTGATGTTGATGATGAGGGTCTCCAGTTCTGATCCAGTCTTGTTCAGCTCCTGAACCCGAACTCCCTGGGCCTCCCAGTCACTCAGCAAGTCCTTAGTAAAAACAAAAAAATGTCAGAAAGTTAATAATGGCCTTATATAATTCCTCAATGAATATTCACATGGACATGTCGCTCTGAATCACTATCATGCTTTGGAACGTATTTATCACTACGGAATCTAGCATTACCTTAGAATGAGTGAAATATGTTTCAGTGATTGATTGAGGATTCTGTTTGCTGCATGAGTGTGATTAAACCAGGTACTAATTTAAAAAAAAAGGGCACACACACACACCTTGAGCTGCTGCACTCTCCTCTGCAGGGCCTCTGTGCTGAGGTTGGACTCTTTGGGAGGCAGCTGCTCCTGTGTTGTGCGGAGCCACCTGAGGAGGGAGCCAGAGAGAGAGCGGAACTGGCCCAGCCGCTGCTCACAACTCTGGGTGGCGTTGTACCTGGAGCGGGAAGGAGAAGGTTAGAGACAAGTGAAGAGGGGATGGCGAGAGAAACAAGATGGGGGGAAAAAAAGAAAGAGGGGGGGGGGGGTAGACGTTGAGAAAGCGGGTGAAAAACAAAAGAGGGATGAAGAGAGGAGTAAGAGATGGAAAGAGGGAGAGATCATTTGAATTCAATCCCACTATCATGTCCATATAAAACACGCAACCATCACATTAAAATCACATGCTCCATGACACAAAAAGAGAGAGCTACGCAGTCAAGGATAAACCAGTATCTCGACCGTATTCGCCCAAGGCTATAGTCTCCTTGGCCTTGACCCCTGCTTTGTACCTGTTCTGCCCCAATCGCAGCTGCTTTCAAAACAGTGCACTGACTGCGGTGCACACAGACAAAACAATCATGATATAACAGTCTGGGTCATTGAAAGTGTTTTATTTATGTTTTGTTCACAGTCTGTAAGTGAGAGCCTCTTCTCTATGTCTGATAAATGGACACGGAACTGTGCCCACCAAGGCTTATTTTAGTAACCGTTGACCACATTCACTCCTGCGCCATCAGCTAACACTGTCCACCCCCCACACCATTGTTGGCAACCCACAGCGTTAAGAGACAGGCCTAATCCCTCACTATATATTGTCAGGTTCTTATTTCTCAGAGTAATTGACTCACGGACACGATAGAAGCTTTAACCAAGTTGAATCATTCCCCAAAGGTTCTGTACAGCTGAAATCAGACCGCTAAACATCTCAGACATCACAGCTTATATGCATCCTCCTTAAGACACTCCTCCTTACAGTTTATGGCTCCACAGGAAAGAAGGTAACCAGATACCAACCCTGATGACTCCCTTTAGGGAAACTGACCTCACCCCCTGACCTCAACCCCTTCTTCACCTAATCCACAGATAGCCATCTGTCTTTCCTATATCAACACGTCGCTCTCCTCTCCTCCAACAAAACACATTCCAAAGCCTTCTGGCTTTTTACAAACTCTCTCTATTCAAGGCTTTGCCTCTATCATTTATTTAATATCTCAATGTTCAAAGTTTAGCCGATTCCAACAATGTTTTAGCCGCTATATGGGAGCTTTTGCGATCTTTTGCTAGACGAACAGACAGTCCAATGGTATTTATAAGTGGCCTGACGTAGAAATATAAACACTAGAAGGGGCATTGCCAGTCATTCTATTTCTATGAGGCCCAACTCCCTTGTGGCATGTCACAAGTGTGGCTAGTCTAACCAGGGCGACAAGGCAACATAAGGTGAATGCACCAATTTGTAAGTCGCTCTGGATAAGAGCGTCTGCTAAATGACTTAAATGTAAATGTAAACTACCATACAGGAAGTTTCTTTTTTTGTTGTCATTTAGCAGACACTCTTACAGGAGGAATTAGTGTTAAGTGCCTTGCTCAAGGGCAAACAGCTGTTCCCCCTAGTCGACTATGGGATTCGAACCAGCAACCTTGGTTAACCGCTAAGCGGTTGGCTTAACCGCTAAGCTGCCTGCCACACCAGTGGATGAATTTGTATGGCATTGGCGTGAAGAGAAATGCCATGAGTGTCACATTTCAGACTGTAATGGTGGCAGCAATGTGACAGTGTGTTGTCTTATTGTGCTGTACCCATCTCCCCCTAGTGGGATTGGTGCTGCACTACAAGCATACGTGCACCTAGAGACCTTGAAATCGATTTCGACAAGTGCTTCTTTGCTTTGTGTATTCTAGGGCAGGGCTTACCTACAGTGAACTACAAAGCTTATACACAGGGCTTTGCTTTGGTGTTGTATTGGATTTGGCTCAGCGTTTTTCTGAGGCAGTGCTGCTTACCTTTCAGTGATGTTGGATTCCAGCCGGGCGAACTCATCGGACACCTCACTGACTTTGTCCAGTAGGGTCTGTGTGCTGGTCAGGGCCTTGGCTTGGCTGAGGTCTGTCCCCAGCTGGCAGAATGACTTCAGTTGACCTGCCTCCTGCTCCTGCTCCGCTCTCACCTCCTGTAGTAGTAACGTAGACACAGATGTGTTATCTGAAGGTAGCCTACCGTCCCCGAAATCCCTCTGCCTTCTTCCACTTCTCTGTTCAAAGATCTCTATGGTTCTTCACTATTATTTATCATCACCATCCTCTCACCTCAATGTAACACTGATATATACAGGTCTGCACCTCTATCCTCCTACCACCTCTCTGTTTACATTCATATCTATGGTCTGACGGACTGATATCTATGGTACGGGAACACTTTAAGGGACCACAATGGAAATTATATATTTTTTTAAGTCAATGAATTATGTATTGTGTGTATATGTATTTTTTTTTACTGTCAAATCAAATCAATCTTTACCATCCCACCCCTTTTACCTCAATGGTCTGTCTGTAGTCCTCCACACTGCGGTCAGGCTGTCCCGCGGGGCTCAGAGCTCTCAGCCTGGTCTGAGTAAAACCCTGCAAGTCCGTACTCAGTCTCTCATAGTTCTCCAGCTTGGGCAGGAGCCCCCGGAGCTCAGCCTCCCTCTCGGCCTGCTTGGCCTGTGCAGCGGCGTAGTGCCGGGTCAGGCTCTCTAGTGACCCCTGGAGCCCGGAGGCCGTGGAGGCGTCAGAGCTCTGGAGCAGTTTGGAGACAGAGTCGCAGGTGGCCTCCACACTGCCCTGTCTGGATAACAGCTCCTGGCGTAGTTTCTGGAACAGAGGGGAAGTGGGTTAAAAGAAGTTCATGTAACACAGCTGCAAAGTGGAAGTGTGTATTATTTTTTTTAGATAATAGTCTATGTAAGTATGGTAAAAAATATATATCTGAAACAGGATTATAGCAGCTGCAGGCTATTTCATGTTCCATTGTGGACCTGTATTTCTACTATGGTACCTGATTCTGTGTGAGGGCATCCTGGACAGCCTGTGCGGTGGGTTGGACAGGCCCGGGGGTCAGCAGTAGGCCGTCCAGCCATGCTAGCAGGCCCTTCAGCCCCTCTTGGACACTGACCGACTGGGCTACGGACGTCTGGAGCTGCTCAGCCCGCTCTGACACGGACTCAGACAGCGAGCTGAACCTCTTCTCCAGACCATCTGGCTCAGAGAGAGGAAGGATGAGAGAATTCCAGGGTGATTACTTTTCTCCATCACGATATAGACTCATGTGTTTAGGTGGATGGATTTAAAAGACATCAACAGAGATGGGGGTGTTTAGTAAGACAAGAAGATACACGGCATGATCTATGAGGATGTGGAGGGATGAATAAGATATAACACTATAGCAGGTTATGGACGGCAGAGCAATAGATATACAGTACCGTTCAAAAGTTTGGGGTCACTTAGAAATGTCCTTGTTTTCCATGAAAACATACATGAAATGAGTTGCAAACTGAATAGGAGATATAGTCAAGACGTTGACAAGGTTTTAAATAATGATTTTTAATTTGAAATAATAATTGTGTCCTTCAAACTTTGCTTTCGTCAAAGAATCCTCCATTTGCAGCAACTACCGCCTTGCAGACCTTTTGCATTCTAGTTAATCTGAAGAGATTTCACCCCATGCTTCCTGAAGCACCTCCCACAAGTTGGATTGGCTTGATAGGCACTTCTTACGTACCATACGGTCAAGCTGCTCCCACAACAGCTCAATATGGTTGAGATCTGGTGACTGTGCTGGCCACTCCATTATAGACAGAATACCAGCTGACTGCTTCTTCGCTAAATAGTTATTGCATGGTTTGGAGCTAAATAGTTATTGCATGGTTTGGAGCTGTGCTTTGGGTCATTGTCCTGTTGTAGGATGGAAATTGGCTCCAGTTAAGTGCCGTCCACAGGGTATGGCATGGCGTTGCAAAATGGAGTGATAGCCTTCCTTCTTCAAAATCCCTTTTACCATGTTCAAATCTCCCACTTTACCACCACCAAAGCACATCCAGACCATCACATTGCCTCCACCATGCTTGACAGATGGCGTCAAGCACTCCTCCAGCATCTTTTCATTTTTTCTGCGTCTCACAAATGTTCTTCTTTGTGATCGGAACACCTCAAACTTAGATTCGTCTGTCCATAACACTTTTTTACCAATCTTCCTCTGTCCAGTGTCTGTGTTCTTTTGCCCATCTTAATCTTTTCTTTTCATTGGCTTTTTCTTTGCAATTCTGCCTAGAAGGCCAGCATCCCGGAATCGCCTCTTCAATGTTGACATTGAGACTGGTGTTTTGTGCGTACTATTTAATGAAGCTGCCAGGTGAGGACTTGTGAGGCGTCTGTTTCTCAAACTAGACACTCTAATGTACTTGTCCTCTTGCTCAGTTGTGCACTGGGGCATCCCACTCCTCTTTCTATTCTGGTTAGGGCCAGTTTGCGCTGTTCTGTGAAGGGAGTAGTACACAGCGTTGTACGAGATCTTCAGTTTCTTGGCAATTTCTCGCATGGAATAGACATCATTTCTCAGAACAAGAAATAGACTGACGAGTTTCAGAAGAAAGTTATTTGTTTTTGGTCATTTTGAGCCTGTAATCGAAACCACAAATGCTAATGCCCCAGATACTCAACTAGTCTAAAGAGGCCAGTTTAATTGCTTCTTTAATCAGCATAACAGTTTTCAGCTGTGCTAACATAATTGCAAAAGGGTTTTCTAATGATTTAAAATGATAAACTTGGATTAGCTAACACAACTTGTCATTGGAACACAGGAGTGATGGTTGCTGATAATGGGACTCTATACGCTTATGTAGATATTCCATAAAAAAAGCAGTTTCCAGCTACAATAGTAATTTACAACATTAACAATGTCTACACTGTATTTCTGATACATTTGATGTTATTTTGATGGACCAAAAATGTGCTTTTCTTTCAAAAACAAGGACATTTCTAAGTGACCCCAAACTTTTGAACGGTGGTGTAGTTGTGAGCTTGTGTACCTGCAGTGCTGATGATCTCAGCAGCTCTGAGAGTGGGGGACTCCCGTGTGTTAGCCAGCTCCCTGCCTGCCCTCCTCACCTTCTCCAACTGGACTGACCTCTCCGCCAGCTCATCCTGCAACAGCTGACCAGAACACAGGGAGAGAGGGGGAAGAAAAAGAACAGAAAAGAAAGGGGAAAAGGGAGGAGAAATGTTGAGGTGCAGGGAATAGAAAACAGAGTTCTATATACATGTGACTGAACGATAGTGTCGCCTCGTTCAGTCACATGTATATACTGTATAAAATCATTCCGCACACCCCACCTATTTCTATGCTCTCTCTCACCTGTACGGCCCGCAGTGTGTTCTGTAGTGTCTGTGTGTCGGTCTCTCCGCTGGGTCCGGCTATACTCTGGTTCTGCTCCTGGGTGCTGAGCCAGGTGTGGAGCGACACAGCCTCGTCCTGGTACTGCTGGTAGCGTTCCAGCAGACCCGACAGACGCCCGCCCAGATCTGACGACTGGAGAAGGAAGACAGGGGTGGGGGTGGGGGGGGGGTAAGCATAGATCAAAAATAGATGAACAGGACACCATCTCTACTATGAAAGTAGAGCAATGTTGAATATCTCTACACACAGCCTCAATTATGGTTATTGCTATAATATGAATATTGTAGCAGATATTGTAGCTATATAAAAATAATGTAATGTAATTTTGGATATGCTCCTAGTATGTATTGGTACACCAAGCCCAGTGGTAATGAAGTGAAGAATACAATCCCCCTACTCTTTATGAGACCCACCTTGGTGTGCAGCGCGGTGTAGCGGTGGTTGGCGTCCTGTAGCTTGTCAGTGACCAGCTGCCTGGTCTCCTCCAGGGCTGGGTCAGACCCTCCTACCTTCTCCAGAGCCCCCTGGAAGGAGTCCAGCACCTTCTGACCCGAGATGGACACGAAGCGCAGGTCTGCCTTGTGGCAGATCACATCCTCCGCCAGCTGGAAGACAACAGGTTCCAGGTCAGTTCGATACAGTCAAGAATGTGTTCAGTTCCAAAGTTTGAAACGGTAAACTTAGTGTCTTTAGTATCATGACTGTGTGTATACAGCTGACAGTAGGAGTGAATATTGCTTCTAACTGCCAATATAAACCCTGATCTATTGTTACAGTAAGCCTATATTCTTCCATCTCGCTCATGTAAACCATCTCTCTATGGCTATGCAATGTAGCTTTCTCTCTAACTCACACTAGTCTAGGAAAATCAAAAAACAACATGTACCTTCTTGTGCTCTTCCAGTCTCCCCTTCAGGCCCTGCGCGTCCGTCTCTCCTTCCCCCAGGGAACACAGCTCCCCCTCACTCTGTTCCAGCCAGGTCCCCAGGCCTCCGTGCTCCTGGAGGAACTTGGCCAGCTCGTCCTTAAGGGCCTCCGAGCGCCTCAGCCTCTCCTGGCAGGACCGCAGCTTCTCCTGGTGTTGGGTCTGGAGCTGGTCTAGCTGGTCCCGCAGACGCCGTTTCTCCTCGGCTGGCACGGCCGAGTCGGGCTGGTCCAGGAGGGAGCGAGCATTCTGGGACACCTGCATCAGCTGGGCCTGCTGGGCCTGGAGCTGCTGGAGCTCTGCCTGTAGAGGGGTCAAAGATCAAAGATCATAATGGGTCAGAGAGAGCCAAAGGTAGGGTTCATCTCAAATAGTCTGGAAAAGAGATGAGGAATCCTTAAGACTATTGGGATACAAGTTGACTGTCATCCAATAACCTCTGCCAAGCACCTAAAAAGGCGGTTTTAGAGCCCTTTTCTGAAGCATTACGTTTCATAGTGCATTTAATTGTATACCACAACATGAACAAATGTTCATTTTGTAAATAAACAGCAAGGAGAATGTCTGACCTGGAGCATGTCGCTGTGTGATTGTAGTCTTCCCTCTGGCGAGGAGGGGTGGTCAGTAACAGTCATGCCAGTTCCTCTTTTCCCAGGCTGGTTCAGGGAGGAGAGCTCCTCTAGCAGCGAGTCGATCTGACACCGCGTCTCCTGCAGCTCCTCTACTGCCTTCGCCTACAGGGGAAGAAAATAGAGGGGAAACATGATCAAACAGCACAGATCGGGGTGAGCGTATATTTCTACCAATGAAAGTGCAGTCAGGGAAAGATAGGCCCTTCACCATAACTGACACAGAAAAGTAAAGAGCTTTTCCTCTGGGTTAATTGCCACACTGTAGCTATTTCCATAGTAATTTCTCAGTACTCAAAACAGTATCCATAAAGATACACATCTTGGACCTTGGTTCCTTATAGATGACAATAATAAAATCCACGTGCTGTGTTCGACAGCAGCGCTGCTACTTTACGCTTACCCTCTGTGTGTTCTGTTGGACGGTGGTGCTAATGGCCGTGTCCAGCTGGGCCAGGGAGGAGTAGGCCGTGTCCGTCAGGGCACTGTACTGCTCCTTCATACGGGAGAGTGCCCCCTGGAGGTTGGCCCTGTCCTCTGGACTCAGGCTGTCACCGTGCTCCGCCAGGAACTCCTCCACCGAGCGGACGGTCTCCGCCACGCCCTCGCCTCTGGTCTGCAGGTCCTTCTGTACTTCCTGGGGGAGAGAGAGGGTCAGATATAGAGAGGTTACAGGTAGTGTGGCATAGTTCCCTGGAGCAGGCTGTACAAAATTGCATGTGAAGAGAAAGGAGAATACATGCACAGTGCTACGACAGATTGAATGCAGTCTAGCTTCTGTAACTGTGGATCCTCGAAGAGACCTAGAAAGGTCAAAACCTGGCTACATTAGAAGTCTGGGAGCAACTAAACAACACAGGCGAGTTATCTCCTTTCGTGAGACATGGATGTGAAAAAAAACGGAGCGTTGCTCACCTTCAGCTCGCTCCGTTTCTGCTGCAGCACATTCACGTCACCCGACTCGGCTCCCGCTCTTTGATTGGCCAGCACGCTGGCAGCTCCGGCCAACCACATTGTAAGGCCTTCCAATTTTTGTGAGCACTCTGCTTTCTGCTGCTGCACCACCTGGAGAGCCACGGATGACGGTAGAAAGAGAAAAATGTAAGCAAAAAAAAAAAGAGTGAGAAAAGTAATATTGCCCGTTGTGCTAATGAACAGTGGTCAGTCCACAACGTTGAATCAGACCCCTATCGTCGTTTTCCACTCAGTTGAGCAGGAGCACACAAAAAGCACATCTTTTTGCACTTCTCTTCCACACCCATTCACACTTCCATTAAGTGCACGCTTGCCTGTTTCTAAACCCTTTGAATGTCATTTGTGCACCCTTCGCCAGACGTTGAGCATGATGTGTCCAGAAATCACACAGCCAGACAGACAGACAGATCGACAGATACAGACACAGCATCATCAACAGGTCAGTCAAGCCAAAACAACGACGATACACAAAGACAATCAAACAAACGGTGTCCTCATTTGCCCTTTGTTCCTTCCTCCCCGTGTCGTACAACAGGGGAGAAGAGGACAAAAGGAAAGCCACAGCAATGCTTCTCTGATTTCTAAAAATTAACTCTCTAGCCTTTTCCGTGGTGGCACAAGCGTATTTCCTCCTGTGGCAATCTGGAAGAGCAAAGCAGACATGTTAATTCACACAGGTGTTATACAGGGACACATGCAGAGGAGCAAACACACATTCGGCATAGAAGCTTGTGGTGGGAGTAGTAGTACCGGTCCCTATACGGTGTCTTAGCCTTCGCAGCAGCAGCGGTTGTTTGCTAATCTGATGTAAGTGATACATTTTGACATATGGGGTGGTTGTGATGGTGAGTCTGTAAATATGGGAAATAAGAATAATTTTGAAGTTGGCATATTTGCTTTGATGGACATGATTAATGATATGTATAAGGACCAGCCAGTTACAGAAAGTGATAGAAAGGGAGAATTGAAACAATGATAGCATGACCGCAATCGTTGTATGGTAAAGTATGTTATTACTGATGATTGAATGTATTGAAAATGTATCTGTGAGTATGCTAAACATGTATTCCAGAACTCCAAATGGGACCGCGCAACATAGCCAGCGGTTTGCCAACCTCTCTGTCCCTTGCACTCTGTCTCTCTCTTTCTCTCTCCTCCTCTTCCTCTTCCTTTTCTTCGCGCCTGCGCTGCCTCTCCTCCTCCCTCTCTCTCCGGGCGGCGAGGGCGTCGGTCTTGGCGTGGGCTTGGCCAGCGGCTCGGTGGAAGCCCCTCTGGAGCTGTTGCAGCTGCCCAAGGAGGTGCCTGCTCTGTTCTGGAGCCAGGTCCTGAGCCCGCTCCGAGATGAACACCTGGATGTCAAAGGCCACCGTGTTGACGTCATTGGAGCGGGCCGAGAGAGACGACTGCAACCCCTGAGGAAGGGAGATAGAAAGGAGAGATAATGATCTGAGGACGAGCTGGAAATGAAGCAACGTGTAGGCTGAATCCCAACGAGGTTGTTAATTGCACAGTTGAAAGTGCACAAGAAGAGGGTAACAAGATCAAACTTGAAGTGTGGAGGGAGTGCGGTAACCTTGCATAGCTGGAGCTGTTGGGTGCGCTGAGAAGGAGTCTCGCCCTGGGTTTGCCCATCCATTCCTGTAATTTGTGCCTCAGTCTCCTTCAGCCAGAAGAGAAGATCCTCTACTCGCCCTCCAAGTGACTTCTGTTCCCCAGTCACTGCCTCCTGAGAAAGAGAAACAAACAGCACTGATTAGCAAAGGGTGCAATAGTGGATTAAACACCTAAAACACAGGGATCTCCTATTTCAATCCGCTGTCCCATTACCTTATGTGCCTCTCTGTGTGCGCGCAGCCCCTGCAGGATGTTTTCTGAAACCCCTCTGGCGGCTTCGTAACCTCGAGCTAAACTTCGCCCATCCTTTTCCAAGGCCAATAGTAGCTGAGGTGGTACTTCCTGTGGGCGGGGCTCCAGCAGCTGCCCAGCAGCATCCACTTCCTTTTTGACCTGGGATTCTAAATCCCGAAGTTCTAGATCCAAGGTCTGAGATAAAAGGTTGGTCAATTTTGAAACCTAAGATTTCTATTGTGACAACATCATAGATCATACATTTGCAGGTACTACATCTCTTACCTCTGTCTGTTTGATGATGTCATCAAGGGCAATGAGGCTGCGACCAATCGACTGTTGCTGCTGCTGCTTGAGGCGAACCTCGATGTGTCTCACCATAGAGAGCAGAGCCACAATTTGCTGGTCGTGTTCCAGGAATTCCTGGCGGAGCAACGAGGACTGATGGAAAGGGAATGTCAGATAAGCATCAGTCTGAATGGCAATTTTCCAATAAAAAATGGACATTTGGCAGCTTATTACTGGGTTACAAAATACAGATGATGTATGATCAAGTAGAGACAATTTGCTTTTCACCTACTAAATGCATCAGTTGCTTACCTTTCCCGTCTTAGCTGGGCTCTTCTCTTTCCTTATCTCCAATTCTTGGATTTCTCCATCCTCCTCCTTCTCCCAGCTCTCTGTTGTATCAGACTCAACAATCTCATTTGCATCAGACTGTGGGGTCTCGTCAGACCAGGACTGTCCTGATTCTGTGGACTCCTCAAGGTACTGTTCCTCTTTACACTCAGTTTCAGTGGGACTGTCAAGTTTCTGCTCCTGCTGTTGTTCTTGCTGCTGTTTCGTTTTCTTCTTCTTCCCTTTGCCAGTAGTGTTAGCTGGCTGGGTAGCAGGTGCCAAAAATGCCTCCTCAGGTGTACTAATTCTTAGTTGTTCAATGTCCTTGCCAGGAAGATCAGTTTGTTTGCTCGGAGACCGGTCCTCCTCAGTATCTTTCACCAGATGTGCATCAGTTTCCTCTGTGGTCTTAGCAGTCTGGGTACCTGGAGCCAGGTGGGCGCCTGACATGGATACAAGGGCTTCAGGAGAGGCATCCACAACGTCAACAACACGATGGGTGTCTGGGTGGACATCCTTCTCAGGTGTACCAATCCTAAATTGTTCAATTTCCTTGCCATGTGGGTCAATTTCTCTCCTCAAAGAAATATCCTCCTTAGGTTTCTCCTCAAGGTGTGCATTGATTTGGTACGGTGCAGTGGTGTGGGTTGATCTTTGTTGATTGGTGTCAACTCCACTAAGACTCTGGGTAGAGGCAGCTATTTTGTTCAGCTCCTCACCACTTGCCACCGTTGTAACATCACCGTCTGATTTATTGTCTTGCTGCTTCTCAATCTTCTGCTCCTCCCCAGAGACTGAGCTCTCTAGATCACCCGGGGTGGATTTCACTTCAGAATCTGCTCTATTGTGGATGGATGGCTTCTCCTCTGTCGCAGGTTCAACTTTTTCTACCACTTTATGCATCTTAGATTTTTTGTTCTTCTTATTTTTCTTTCCCGGCATCATCTCTTTAAGCTGGTCTGTTTGAGATGGTAGAACCTTCTCCTCTTTCTCTCCTTCTCTAGCCTGGTCTGGTAGAACTTTCTCCTCTTTCTCTCCTCTAGCCTGGTCTGGTAGAACTTTCTCCTCTTTCTCTCCTCTAACCTGGTCTGGTAGAACTTTCTCCTCTTTCTCTCCTCTAGCCTGGTCTGGTAGAACGTTCTCCTCTTTCTCACCTCTAGCCTGGTCTGGTAGAACTTTCTCTCCTCCTCTAGCCTGGTCTGGTAGAACTTTCCCCTCTTTCTCTCCTCTAGCCTGGTCTGGTAGAACTTTCTCCTCTTTCTCTCCTCTAGCCTGGTCTGGTAGAACTTTCTCCTCTTTCTCTCCTTCTTTAGCCTGGTATGGCAGAGCTTTCTCTCCTCCTCTAGCCTGGTCTAGTAAAACTTTCTCTCCTTTAGCCTGGTCTGGTAGAACTTTCTCCTCCTTCTCTCCTTTAGCCTGGTCTAGTAAAACTTTCTCCCCTTTCTCTCCTTCTTTAGCCTGGTCTGGTAGAACTTTCTCCTCTTTCTCTCCTCCTCTAGCCTGGTATGGCAGAGCTTTCTCTCCTCCTCTAGCCTGGTCTGGTAGAACTGTCTCCTCTTTCGCTCCTCTAGCCTGGTCTGGTAGAACGTTCTCCTCTTTCTCTCCTCCTCTAGCCTGGTATGGCAGAGCTTTCTCTCCTCCTCTAGCCTGGTCTGGTAGAACTTTCTCCTCTTTCTCTCCTCTAGCCTGGTCTGGTAGAACTTTCTCCTCTTTCTCTCCTTCTTTAGCCTGGTCTGGTAGAACTTTCTCCTCTTTCTCTCCTCCTCTAGCCTGGTATGGCAGAGCTTTCTCTCCTCCTTTAGCCTGGTCTGGTAGAACTTTATCCTCTTTCTCTCCTTTAGCCAGGTCTAGTAAAACTTTCTCCCCTTTCCTTCCTCCTTTAACCTGGTATGGCAGAGCTTTTTCCACTTCCTCTGCTGCTAAGGGAATCATAGAATGGCCAGGCAGAACTTTCTCTCTTTCTCCTTCCTTCTTGTCAATTCCTTTACTCTCTTCTGGTGAAACCTCAGGACTCACCACAGTCTTAACTTCCTCTACGGATGTCACCAAACTCTCCTTCTTCCCCACTCCCTGACGCAGTGCCTCTAGCTCATCTGCAGCTTGCTTCTCACTAACACCTCGCCCAAACACCTTCCTCAGGATACTCTCTTTCGCCTTCCGTAAAAGCGCCTCTTTGTCATTTACTGCCTGGTGGGTTTTCAGAGTGAATTCCACCTCTTTTCTATCCTTATGCTCCTGTTGTCCAGTCTGTTGAGAAACCGTCTTCTCCCCATCTGAATCACTCTTTCCCACAATCTGCTCGCCTTCCCGCTTTTGCTCATCCTTAGAAACTCTATTATGAATGGATACTCTATCATGGATGGACGATCGCTCATCTGCCACAGATTCAACCTTTTCTGCTACTATGGGTATCTTAGACTTTTTGTCCAAGCTGTCGAGAACACCCTTCGTTACTGTCACTTCAGAATCTGCTTTATCATGGATGGATGGTATCTCCACTGTCACAGGTTCAACCTTCTCTGATGCCATAGGTATCTTAGACGTTTTGTTCTTCTCCACCCGTCTTTTGTCCTCGAAGACCTTATACTCTTCTGTACCATCGCTCTCTACCTCAAGAGCATCTTCTATGGCTCCAAGCGGAACAGTAGAACCTTCCCTTACTTTGCCAATATCTTCTGGATCTCCAAACCTCTCAACAGAATGTGCCTTGGCACTTCCAAGTGCAGATTGAACATCTTGCACAAGGGACTCCTCTTTCTCCTGTGGGGTAACATAACCTCTGGTGGACTCAATACCCTTATCCTTACCCTCTGACTGTACATTCTGGTCTTTGTTTTCCGTTTTCTGAATATCAGCTTTTTCTGAGGGTCTTTGCTCAATATCAACCTCCCCTTTTCCTTTCTTCTTATTCTTCCTCTTCTTTTTGCTCTTACCTTCGGCCTCCTTGGAAGGGGGTGATGCATGTCCAAGATCATCACACTCTGTGACCTCAATCTTTGTGTCCCTCTCAACCTCCACTCTACCTTGCTCCACCACGTTCTCAGTACTGTCTTCTGCCACATTTGTCTTCCCTTCATATCTCTCAACTAGTGTAGAAATGTCTATGCTGCCCTGTTGATCCCTACCTTCTCTGCCAATGGCCCCTGTCGAGTCCATTCGTGGTTCTTTGCCCATAGCAGACTGCCCCTTCTGCGTGACTGAACTACTGTCGCCCACAGGTCTAGACCCCTTTTTGTTATCATTTTCTGGTGGTCGAACAGTAACATCTTGCGGAGTCTCCATCTCCTGAAGGGCCTGCTGAACCCTTTTCTTCGCATTGATTGCAAACTGAGCCAACAAATTGATTGACTGGTCCGACTCAATTTCCAATGACTTCCCGGCTATTGAGACCTGTTCATCTCTCATTTCTTCTTCAATGTGTACAGAGCCATGGTGTTGCAGATCTTCTGACTGCTTGAACGTTCCGGCTTCTAGAGTCTTTACAATGTCCTCTGTGATCATTAAAGGGTTATAACCCTTTTCTGACTCTTCTGGATGTGGGGATGGAGAAATAACTTCAGAACTTTCAATAATTATTTTGGTTTGGCTGTCTGGACTGGATATTGATAATGTGACTGCAGGACTATAGGTCCCATTTGAAGAGGCAATGGGTGTTGAACTATCCTCATCGTCACATTCTACTTCCATGGAGCCCAAGTTGCCCTGGAGTTCTGCAGCCATTTCTCTGGATATAAGCCCATCTTTGACAGCTTTTTTCAGGCTAGAGACTCTCTGCCCTGTGGAAGGGTCAAACAAGCCCCCTTTCAGAACCTGGTTGGTGGCAATGAGCCTGGCCATATGTTCTCCCACCAGCCCTTTCTTAGAGGCTTTAGGCAGAGGGAGCCTAGCTCCATTGGAAATATCAATAATCCCTCCAGTGTCTGCCTGGCTTTGCAACATTCTGAGTGCTGGGACCGGATCAACTTGTTGAGATGCAATTGCTTCAGCTAAATTCAGGATTTCACCTGTTTGCTTATCCTGAATTCCCTTGAAAGGCTTCACTTCCAAGAAGCGCTTTCCGCTCTTAATGTCAATCTTGCCTTGGTTTACAAGGTCTGAGTACGGCACAATTTGGGCACTTTGTGGATCCAACAAACCTTGTGTTACCCCTGGAGAAACCATTGCTTTCTTGGCAGTGCTCTCATCGAGCAGACCATCGGAGACAGCCTCTGTCAATGTAAGTCTACACTTTAAATCAGGGTCAAAAATGGCACCTGTGGACGCCTGGAGGAGGGCAGCATCTGGGTTTGAAGAGAGGGCGACTTCCCCCTGACATGCTCTCTCTAACTCCCCCAGTTCTGGGGCTATGGCACGGTCTACCAAACCTCGCTGCAAAGCATCAGCAACTGACAGTCTAACTCCAGAGTTGTGATGCACGATGCCACCCTCTGCCACTTGCTGGGACAAGGCTTGATAGACTTCCTCCTGCCCAAGCAAACCTCTTTCAAGGGCTTGCTTTAGGGAAACAGGTGACTTCGTTTTGGGATCGACAACCCCATCCATTTGCAGCTGCAACGTTGCTTTGGTTAGCGCTGAATCTGGGTCTGAGTATTTTCCACGGTATGACTTCTCCAACGCAACTAGCTTCTCTCGTTGGTCCTCCTCTATCAGCCCAAGGTTGGCTGCCAGGGTAACAGACACTTTCTTATCCCTCCGCAGGTCAACCACTCCCCCTGAGACCACCTGAGCCTCCAGAAGCCGAGCAGCTGTGTTGGAGTCTATCAGGCCTGCCCGAGCAGCATCCTTCAGGGTACAAATCTTCCCCTTCTTTACATCCACTACCCCTGCCAGGGTCTTCTCTGATTTCAGCACACTCCACATCAGGTCTTCGTCAAGCAGACCCTCCTGCATCACATCCTCCATGCTCAGAGATTCGCATGCACTGACATCCAGGAAACCTCCGAAAAGTCCTGCCTTGGCCATCAGCTTGACTGCAGTGTGTCCAGGGAGGACCCCCTGAGCCACGGCTTCATCTGGGAGAAGCCGCTGCCCTCCTTCCATCAGTAGACCCCCTTGGTGAAGCTCTGAGGTCAACCTTTCCAGCTCAACATCATCCTCACTCTTCACTGCTGCTGCCTCTAAACTCATAACCTGGGGTGGGGTCTTCACTGTGACCCTCTGAGCATCCTTCATAGTATGTTTAACTCCAACACTCACAGGCATGCTCTCATTTTCATTAGTCTCTGATGGTGGAATAGGGTTGGCATCAGATTGGGTTGGCATCAGAGTCTCTGCCTCAGTCTTAAATGGGGTTGAGTACATTTCTGAGGCTTCAACAAGTGTACCGTCAATGTCTTCCATGAGTGAGTCCTTATCCTTTGTCTTTTTGTGACTTCTATCTCTTGCTCCCTCTGATTTAATCTCTACCAGCCCCTCTTCATACGAGTCTGTAATTGATTGATTTTCTGGTAGTCCAGCTGAGGGCTTGACACTTTCAAAAATAACAATTTCCTCCTTTTCACTTTTTACTTCTCTATGTACACCTCGATCTCCCTCCTCACTTATTCTCATGGTTGAGTCAAGGTCTACCTGTCCCATCTCCTTAATTCCAGTTTGCTTAGCCTGCAATATCATGTCAGGTGTACCATCCCATTCTTGACTATCAGCTTCTTCTACCATCTTTCTGGAGGAAATATATTTTTCAGACAAGCTGAATGTTTTCTTTTCCTGGACCTCTCCAATTTCCCTTGTCTGCCGATTATCTGCCAAACTTACAATTGGCACTACTTCCATAAACTCCTGTCTTTCTGAAGTCAAAGTCAACCCTGACACAACCACTCCAGGAATAGGATCCACATTGATCAGACCAGTAGCAGCCTTGACAAGTTCCACCAGCTCAGGCTCGAGCAACACTAAGCGCTGGCCAGAATGGGCATCTATATAACTGTGGGTCATTAAATGGAAAAGCAGGCGGTGATGTGCCTGCTCATCAGGGGCCATCTCCTCCAGAAATGAGGGGACACATGTGTGCTCTGAGGAAGAGGCAGGTGGCGAGGAGGGAGGGGATGACCCAGTGGAGCCCCAGCTTAGGCGATTTAGTTTTGGGGAGCCTGACTGGTTCATGTTGTGTAGCACATCTGGGATCTGAATCTCTTTCAAAATCTCAGCCACTTTGGGTTCAAGGACCTCCTTAGTCTGATTCAGGGACACAACCTTGGGGGTTTCAGGAAGGTACAGGGCACCTATCGTGTGGCGTTGTCTCAGGATGTTCAGAGCCAGCTCTCCCGAGATGACCCCTTGTTGTAGAGCCTCTGCAATGGGCAGCAGCTCCCCTGACTCAGGCCAGAGCATCCCCATAAAAGCCCAGAGGGACTCGAGCACCAGCAGGGCCAGACGAGGTGAGAGCAGGTCCCTCTGGATTGCTTCCTCCAACCCTAGGCGCTCCCCACTTACAGGGTTTAGTATCCCACCACTCTGCAGCTGGCGGGTCAGCATGGCACAGGCCAGGTCCTGGTCCATCAGATTGTGACGCACAGCCTCGTCCACAGTCAGGCGGCGTCCCGTACGGGGGTCAGCGATCCCACCTGCAAATAGCTGGGCCTCCAGCAATCTCACCGTAACTTGCCTGTCAATCAGATTCTCTTGGACAGCACGGAAGATCCCAACCTTCCTGCCGGAAGCGAGGCAGACGGTGCCTCCTGGCTGCTGTTTGACTGGCAGCAAATGCAAGCCGGTGTCATCGCTGAGGACGCAGCGCTGCTGCAATTCAGACAGATTCAGCTTTTCGGCTGTGTTAGGGTCAACGAGCTCCCTCCGATTGACCCGTGACCTGAGCTTGGTGTAGACCCTTGGGGTCAGCAGGCCCATCTCTCCAGCACTATCCAAGGTCACTCTTCTTCCTCCCAACTCCCTCAGGCCTCCTGTGTTCATCTGCAGCTCCAGGATACGCAGCCCCAACTCCTCTCTGATAAGGCCCTCCTCCATGGCTGCAGCCACTGGGAGGAGCTGGCCCTCCAGTTGTTCTGTCTGGTCGACAAGATGCAAGGCACTCTCCAGCTCTGCTAGGGATTGGCTGATGATACTATTAATCAGGCCACAGTTGAAGCCCTCTTCCAGTGATAGGCTCACAGGGGAGACAGGATGAAATAACCCACCCATGGTGAGCTGGGCCTCCAATAAGACATGGCAGGTGTCCTGATCAATGAGGCCACGCTGAGCAGCTTGGAAGACTGGGACAGTTTCCATGGTGCCCAGGTCAATAACTCCACCAATGGCAGCTTGGCTCTGTGAAGAGAAACAAAGTAAGTGAATATTTGAACTTTCTTCTAATCACACACTTAACAGTCTGATGAGTACTTTGTTAAGGAATCCATAGCCCGTAAGTATCCAGCAAGAAAAAAATAACCCTTTACCAAAGAGTCATAATAATTCTTTTGACATAATTACGGTGATGAAAGCATATTTCAATAGATACAATACGATATAGTATTAATACAGTTATCTTCTTTTTCTACCCCTTTTTCTCTCTAATTTCGTGATATCCAATTGGTAGTTAGTCTTGTCCCATTGCTGCAACTCCCCTACGGACTCGGGAGAGGCGAAGGTCAAGTGCCATGTGTCCTGCGAAACACGACCCCGCCAAGCCACACTGCTTCTTGACACACTGCTCGCTTAACCCGGAAGCCAGCCCGCACCAATGTACAGCTGACGACCGAAGTCAGCGTGCATGCGCCAGGCCGCCACAAGGAGTCGCTAGAGTGCGATGGGACAAGGACATTCTGAGGGGCCAAACCCTCCCCTAACCCGGACGACGCTGGGCCAATTGTGCGGAGCCTCATAGGTCTCCCGGTCGAGGCTGGCTGCGACACAGCCTGGGATCGAACCCGGGTCTGTAGTGACGCCTTTAGCACTGCGATGCAGTGTCTTAGGCCGCTGCGCCGCTCGGGAGTCAATCTTTAGCACCCATATTATTTCTCTTTCGGCATGGCACAAGAACACTTACCTCTGTTCTACAAAGCACGGCTACATAGAGAACAGAAATGCAGAGAACCAATATACCAGGAAACCTCCATAAGGGAGGTAAAAACAAACAGCAAAGGAAGGAGAGAAAGAGCGATCAAAGAGAAGATAAAGCTAGAAAAGGCAGGTCAGATTGGAAGCAACGGTAAGAGAAAGCGAGCACTACTTACCGTACGGGGCTGGCCCGCGATGCGCAAACACTAACAGGCCGAGGGCTCGGCAGATTGAAGAGCGACAGATGAGAAGCTTGGCGTTAGGATTCTGCATGCTATCTACCTGAGGCGCTGCCTGGATGGCCCTGACTCACCTGACTGACACTCCATTTCAATAGACTCACTATACTATAAACTCCATAGGCTCTGGACCATTCACTAGCTATGGCTGAGAGGCACAATTTACTTTGGACTACGGTTCATTGGCACATTATAAATGGATTTTCTCAAATCTGACTTACATTGAACCCACAATGGACTGATTCTTTGCTCACTGGCTAAGTGGCAGAATACATAGAATAGCTCAACTTAAACATAGATAATAGGATTCTGCCTCATACTGACTTGGCCTAACTACAGCCCCTCTTATCCTTTGCTCAGAGCTGGATGTCCTTGATTCTCTTCTGGCAGCTGTTAGTGATTTTGAAGCAAAATGCTGATTATTTCACACATATTAATGCATTAGACGGCACAAACATATACACACACACGCTCAGACACACTGTGATCTGGACACATCATGCTCAAACGGTGACGTGGGGGTTTGCGTAGCTGGCCTCTGGTGCTCACACTAAGCCGACACTGGCAGTTAGACGTTCTTCTCTGACAAGTGCTTTGATGCAACGTGTGTACATTTTCCCCTGAGTGTATAGAACTACCCAGAAAATCACACACACCATTCATAGAAAACACACTCGTGGGTGGGAATTTACGCGCACACACCAGCACACTCACAATCACTCTCATACATTATATATATCACTGATACACTCACATCGCATACCATCACATTTGGACTGATGTATATGGGGGGGGGGGACATGACAGCGTGGTTGGATTTCGACTATGTGAACGAGTATGCGCGCGCGTTTACGAAGAATAATGGGCTTTTGTAGGTTCATGGATGAAACACAAGGTCGTGTCCGGAAAGTAGTGCGGGGACAGTAAATGACCATTGTAATTTAGGGTCACACCTATTGTCTACGAATGAGTGCTCAGAGGTGATGTGGAGCATATGGTCGGGTGCCTATCTCGTGACCACGAAGGCGGACTTTGAGGGCGCACCTCCTATCTAAAAGCTACTATAGCTAAATGGTAGCATGACTTCTTCGGCTCTACGACTGCTATTCCAATAGGGGGCCATAGACTAGCCATTATGCAGATTTGTTTGATGATGGTGATTACGGGTGACATGATTGCAAGCGGGTTGTCGAGTGCAAGTGGGGGGGGGCTCACCCCATGCAATTACATGAAATGTCTGTTAAAGCAAAACCAAGTCTATGAGTCGACAACATTCATTATGGGGGATGATGATGGTGGTGATGATGATGGGTGTCAAAAAATGCACACGGGGTGACGGGCGACACACAACATGCGACACACTCTCGCTTGCACACAAACACGGCTCGCGAGCATATTCCCTTTCAGAACCTCAAAGTCACAGAAGGCAGACAGACATTGCCAGTGAGCAACACACTTGAACAGCAACGTCGTAAGCTCACATTGGCAACTCGCTAGTGAGTTTATGGTTGTAGCCCGCGCAACCTCCATCCGCTCTACCTTTCTCTGCTCCTCTTTGGCCTGCTCCTGCTCCAGCTGTTGCAGTCGGGCGGTGGAACGGTTACACAGCTGGCTGTAGGTGGCCGTCAGCTCATCCAGCTGGGAGGTCACCTGGACACGTTCCTCTGGGGACAACCTAGAGGACAAATGTTTCTGTCAGTTTGAACTTGTGTGTGTGTGGTGGGGCTTGCCACATGCGTGTGGTGTGTGGACAAGGGTGAGATGTTAATGAGTGAGTATCCAGTATTCGTGTGTTTATACAGTGGTATGTATGCATGTGTGTAGGAGAAATCTGAACTTACTTGCTGGCCTGTTTAGACATCAGGAAGACTTGGGTGTTCCTGATAGCCTGAGCCACCTCCTCCTTCTTAGCCGCTAACTGCTCACCGACAGCCTAGAAACACAACTCAAATGATTAAAACAACGTGATAAAGGAAACACCGGTATATTCATTTGATAGGCTAAGAGAGTGTGCTATAAGTAAGACAGTGGATGAATACATTTCAATTCCATAAGATACTAGATGTATTTAATAATATGTCTGGACCTGCTGCGCCGCGATGGATGACTCGGCGGAGGCGCCCTGGAGGCCGTTGACCCAGCCCAGCAGCTCTGACACCTGGTCTACCCTCTGCTGCCTCTCCTCCTCCACCTCTTTCTGTGTGTGTGGGGGGGGGGGGGGGGGGGGATCATGTCATCATGATAGAAAGGTATTGGCGATACAGACAACAAATCCCACAAACAGAGGAAGGTTGACGAAACCAAAAAAACAGAGCGAACGAAAGAGAGAGCGAGACATACCTCTTCCTCCTCTAGTCTCCTCAGTGCATCGCTGATGTACTTGACGTGTTGCGTCGTCAAGGTAACCAGGGCTGTGTAGCGTGTGCGCAAGTCCATGAACTGGAATGGCAAAGAAATGGTTTCTGTTCTTGGCTTCACACACAGACGTTGACACATATGTTTCTATAAATACATTAGCCACATTACATCGCGACGATCGTCTCCCTCGCCTTACCTCCTGCGTGATGGCGTCTGATGAAGAGTGCATCCTCCTCCTCTTAACAGTGGATTTCTGGGTCGACTCCACAAAGGCTTTGAATGTCATCAGTTGTAGCTCGTAGTCCTGATGGACAAACATGGATACGTGTAACATCGTGACAACGAACTGATTTCAAAAACAAAAAACGTTTTATGTTGTATTGGTATAGGACATTTTGTGTGGAAATTGGGTATCCGATCAATCAAATGTATTTATAATCCAGTACACCTTGTAGCCCACCTCAATTCAAAATGTATGACTTGCGAAAAAACACCTAGCATGAATCACCATATTTTTGGGCATCAAATGGAAACGTTATTTGTCACACGTTTCGTAAAACAATATGTGTAGACTAACAGCGAAATGCTAACTTAGGAGTCCGTTTCCGATCACCCAAAAATGTGTCTTTACATTACAATGACAAAGTGCTGTGGTACTGTACCTTGACAGAGGTGCAGTACTGTTTGGAGTGGGTTTGGCACTCGTCTAGTTTGGTCTGGTTCTTTTCGATCTCGGCTACTAATGCCTGAGGAGGGGAATCAGGTCCAAGAGAACAGACGTCATTTACAGAAGTCACTCAATCACACTCGGATCATTCCATTCGTTTCAATAGCCATCAGTCTCAATATCCTATTTAAACAAAGCTATCATTCATATCTATTTTTTTTCTTCTTTCAATGAACCTTTCTCTATGGCTGGGTCAATATCTATCTGCTGTGTAGTCCTTCTCTCTCTCCCTTTCTGTCAGATCTCCTTGGATCTGTCTTTCTACCTCTATCGGTTTCCATCCATCCCGCTCACCGTTTGTTCTGCCAGTTGTTCAGACAGGACTCTGCTGTCAGTCTGTCCAGGCTGAGTGTTCTCCTGTCTCTCAGTGGTCTCCTCTATCCAGTGGATCAGAGCAGAGTGGCCGTCTCTGTAGTGCTGCAGGACCGAGCCCAGAGCCTCTAGTTCGGCTCGCCTGGAACAACAAGGAGGAAATCCACGCACATAAACACATCACAACATTCAATAATGTACCCAATCAGTGATATGGGTCGATGCCAGGGTTCCCCAACTGGCGCATCGCGGGTGGTATTATTCGGCCACCCAAGTTTTATGAGCTAAAATAAATAAATACAAATGTATTTTCTGTTGTTGAATTTTCATTGTTGGACATAAAAGACCGTAAAAACAACAGCAAATCAGCTCCAAGTGATTTGAATTCATCTTTAAATAATCTGTTCCCAAGTATTCCCACGCATAATAGAGAGATTGTATAATAGTGTAGATATAATAATAATAATTGATTGGATTTATGTAGCACTTTTCTAGCGAGGAACTCAAAGCGCTTTACATGGTAGGGTGAAAGTCAGCTCAGCTACCATCAACGTGTAGCACCCACCTCAGTGATGCACGGAGACCACCACATCAGCTATCAGGTGGAGATGTGAGGAGTGATATACGCCAATTAGTAATGATTAGGTGGCCATGATGGAATGTGGCTAGGTTGGGAATTTAGCTATGACACCGTGGGTTACTCTTACAATAGGCGCCATGGGATTTTGAATGACCACAGAGTCGGGACAGCCGTTTTAACGTCCCATCTGAAAGACGGCACCCTACACAGGACAATGTTCCCAAATGTAATCAAGGTTTGAAATGATTATGTTTTAGTCTGTTTGGGCTTGTTGCGGTCAATTTGCAGTCTCATTTAAAAAAAATTATGTTCCGGACCCCCGACCACCCGCTCAAGAAAGAATTGGCCTGCGGCCGAATCTAGTTGTTCATCCCTGGTCTATGCTCGCCTTTATTTCACAATTGACCAGAACGGTGGTTTTCCAAATCTGTCCCCATCTCAAGGACATACTGTATTCATTTAAGCATAAACCTACAGTACAAATACAGAGTAAGGCTTAAGTTTCACATAAGACTTCCATAAAAATGATATGACTAACACTGACTCCAACCATCCACCACCACCACTCACCGTGTGTCCATCTGTCTCTTGACTCCGGCCCACCTCTCGGTGAGCTGGGCGGCTTTCTCCTGGTAGCGCTCCAGCTCCGGGCTGCGGTCTGGGTGGAGCCTGTTCAGCTGAGTCCCCGTCTCCCGGGCCTTCTGCACCCCCGACTGCAGGGAGCTCAACACTCCCTCCTGGTCCTCAAGCTCTGACTGCCACGTCTGGAGGGGGGGGGGGGGGGGGGCAGAGAATCATTACGTGGACACACTAACAAACAAATCATAATCTTGGTCCACGCAACGCCTACATCAATAACTTTTTCATGCATTTGTACAAACATTTGTACAGTATCTGAATTAGTGGGATATTAGTGGATAGTTTGTTCTTTCATTGTATCTGCCAGTCTCTTACCCCCAGTTGTTCCCGTAGGGCCTGGATTGCGTTGCCGTCTGCCGGGACGATGTCCTCCTCACTCAGCCTGCTCTCGTACCTCTTCACCTGGATCTCTGCGGCCTGCAAGCTGTGGATCAGCACATCCACTGTCTTCAGCCTGGGCAAAAGGGGGAAGCAAGCGATACTTAGTCAAGTATATTGGTTAAGAGACCTCTTTGGGCTAGGGGGCAGTATTCGGAAGTTCGGATGACTGACGTGCCCAAAGTAAACTGCCTGTTACTCAGGCCCAGAAGCTAAGATATGCATATCATTGGTAGCATTGAATGGAAAACACTCTGAAGCTTCTAAAACTGTTAAAATAATGTCTGTGAGTATAACAGAACTGATATGGCAAGCTCAAACCTCAAACCTGCCATTCATGTTGGCCTATTGAATTTCCAACCAAAAAGCACCCAGATTGCAGTACCTATGGCTTCCACTGGATGTCAGTCTTTATAAAAGGTGTTTTTTGAAAAATTAACAAGTAGTTGTAGTTTTCTAAGGTGTCCCTCGTTAGGACTCTAGTCTTATGGCGCTCGTGAATGAGGGCGCGCACTTTGTTATTTATCTCCGTTATTGAACTTACTACATTCCGTTTTAAATTTGATCGTTTATTTACATATTAGGGTACCTGAGGATTGATTAGAAACGTTGTTTGACTTGTTTGGACGCAGTTTATCGGTAACTTTTGGGATTCCTTTGTCTGCATGTTGAACGAGTGGAAAGGGTGGCTTACTGAATCAAACGCGCCAACTAAACTGACTTTTATGAGATATAAAGAAGGCCTTTATCAAACAAAACGACCAGTTGTGTAGCTGGGACCCTTGGGATTGCAAACAGAGGAAGATCTTCAAAGGTAAGTGATTTATTTTATCGCTATTTCTGATTTTTGTGACACCTCTGTTGGTGTGAAAAATGTTCTTAATGCTGGTGTATACAGGGCGCTGTCTTCAGACAATCAAATGCTATGCTTTCGCCGTAAAGCCTATTGTAAATCAGACAAAGCGGTTCGATTACCAAGATTCTAAGATAAAGAATGATGTATGACACTTGTATTTTCATGAATGTTTAATATGACTATTTTTGTATTTTGCGCTCTGCAATTTCACCGGATGTTGTCGTAGTGGAACACATAGCGGGACACCTACCCCAAAGAGGTTTTAAGAGAGAGTACTTTGAGTGTGTGTGTGTCTACGTACTTGCGCAGGTAGACAGAGGAGAGGTTGTGTAGTCTGTCGATCTTCTCCACAGCCAGGTTGAGTTCAGAGCGCAGCATGGGGACAGTGGAGGAGGTGGGCTTCTCCTCAAAGAAACTCACACAGCGACGCGACACCTCACCAAGACTGGTCCGCAGGCCATCCAGGTCCGACTGCAGCTTCTGACACCGAGAATAAGGCTTAGTCTTGACTTGCATATTCATTATGTAGAAATAAGTTGAAACATGAAAAGAAGTGAAAGCAACTGAATAAAGTTAGTGCTGGTCCCCTTTTTGTTGGTAGATTAATACGAGGGTTAAGACTCTGGTGACCAGCAGATGGCGCTGTAGCACCATACTGACCTCTTGCTCTGCAATTTGAACAGTGTTGTCGATGCTGTTGCCCGATAGGTTGCTAGGGGGTGGAGTCTGAATGCTGCGCATCAGCTTTTGCTCCGCCTCCTCCAGACGCAGTTTAATGTTCTGGAGCTCTGACAGGTAGGACCGAGAGACAGACTCATCCTTCTCCACTAGATGAGTTACAAACAGAGAAAGAGAGAGACAGAGAGAGAGAGACAGAGAGAGAGAGACAGAGAGAGAGAGACAGAGACAGAGAGACAGAGAAGGTGGTGGAAAGAGGGGGAGAGTAGATGAAAAGAGAGAGGAAGGGGTGGATAAAGGGTAAATAGAGACAGAGGGGAGCGGGAGTGGGGAGATAAGACAAGAGAGAATTTCATTTCCATCCCACTTAATTGGGTCAACGCACCATCACAAAACCCTTTCATTAGAATTCCCAATGTTGCCCTCATGCCCCAAATGTGGATGAAGCCAAGACTCGAGTAATTGAGGTGATGCACTCTGTCAATCTACCTGTCCCCATGCTAAACAGACACATTTGTCTTTTTAGTGCACTATCAATAATTTGGATGAATCTCAATACTACCAAGCAAGTAAAGTTAAGTAAATATGTGAAAAAAGTAAGCCAAACCCCCAACTGCCTCCCAATTCTCCACCCTTTCCCCTGAAACGTGACTTACCCTGATGCATTTAAAACCAAAGGATGTGTGTAAGCATGGCAACACCAATCCTCCGCTTGTGTGTAAGCAACACCAATCCTCCGCTTTTAAATCCAAGCACGGGAGTGAACAAGTGCACACTTCAGGGAAAAGGGTGGAGAATTGGGACTGAGACACCATATCTGTCCATCTACCTGTCTCCATGTTGACCAGCAGGTCCTGGCAGTGTTCCTGGGCGGTGTGGGCGTCTCTCTCCAGCTCGCGTCTCTCAGCGGGGTTGAAGAGGGCGCTCTCTTTGCTGTCAGAGAGGAAGTCAGCCAGGTGGGCCTCCAAATGGTTCAGAGCCTGGTCCCTGGCCACAGGGGTCTGGGAACGTACCTGAGGGGTTCGAGAGAAAGAGATAGGTGTACGTGAGCTAAATTGAAGAGTGGTGATTGATTTGATTCGTCCAGTAAAAAAAGCTTTTTTTTCTCAACGTGACAGGGATAGCGCCATAAAGCCAGATACTTCTTTCCATTGTGGTCCCTAAAGTGCATGGTGCAAAAACATGTTGATATGTGTATTAATTAACATGCATTAAGACCTTAGTCATAGGTAAGAAGTGGATATGAACATATTAGCAGATGGAGGGGAAAGAGGAAGACATTTGACAACAGAGGGACATACACCATAAAGTAAGTTATATGAGATATCAGCTGGAGAGAGAGAAAGAAAGCGAGAGAGGGCGAGAGAGAAAGAGAGGGAGAGAGAGAGAGAAAGAAAGCGAGAGAAAGAAAGCGAGAAAGAAAGCGAGAAAGGGCGAGAGAGAAAGAGAGAGAGAGGGAGAGAGAAAGGGAGAGAGAAAGAAAGCGAGAGAAAGAAAGTGAGAGAAAGAAAGCGAGAAAAAAAGCGAGAAAGAAAGAGAGAGAAAGAGAGTGAGGGCGAGAGAGCAAAAGAAAGAGAACGCGAGAGTGGGTTAGAGAAAGAAAGAGGGTGAGAGAGAAAGAGAAATATGCTTGGAAGAAACTATAAGAAGTAGAACAATTAAGTGAGACAAATGTGGCTGAAGACAGACACGAGAGAGACGGACAGCAACAGGATATTTCTGTCAACCATAGAGACGAACTGTGACATTAAAACAGTATGTCTAACCGTGTCTAGGCTCCAGGAGGAGACGGTCCTGATGTCTTTCTGCAGGTAGTGCCAGGAGACCACACTCTTCATGCTGACGTGTAGATTGTGCCATAGAGACATCACGTTCTGGTACAGCTGCTCCATCCTACAACACACGGAATAACACTCTCAATAGACAGCAGGGTTAGGTGGGAGTGTGTATGGGCATCCGCGTGTGTGAAAGCGTGTGTTGATCTGCTCGTGTGTGTGCACATGTTTATATGAATATGTGAACTGCGTGTGTATGTGTGTGTGTGTGTGTGTGTGTGTGTGCTATGTGAGTGTGTACCTGCTGGCGGTGTCCATGGCCTCCTGGTTGGGCGGTGGTACGGTGAAGCAGACTGACGGCACCATGGCCTCATTCCCACTGGGGCTGATCACCTTCCATTTAGTCCTCTGAGAGTTGTCCTCCAACACACACTCCTCACCTCGGCTGATGGTGATCTACAGGAGGGAGGCAGAGAGAGGTGGGAGAGAGAGGTGGGAGAGAGAGGTGGGAGAGAGAGGTGGGAGAGAGAGGTGGGAGAGAGAGGTGGGAGAGAGAGGTGGGAGAGAGAGGTGGGAGAGAGAGGTGGGAGAGAGAGGTGGGAGAGAGAGGTGGGAGAGAGAGGTGGGAGAGAGAGGTGGGAGAGAGAGGGGTGGGAGAGAGGTGGGAGAGAGAGGTGGGAGAGAGAGGTGGGAGAGAGAGGTGGGAGAGAGAGGTGGGAGAGAGGAGGGATGGGAAGGAAGATGAAAAAGGGATGGGTACAGATGGAGCGATGAGGAGAGGACGAGATACCGAGATGTGGGTGTGAGGGGAGGATGGGAGAGATATTGGGAGAGAGGAATCGATGAAGATCGATGAGGAGAGACGTGGACAGTTGAGGAGGTGAAAAGGTTGGGAGATTGGGAAAGAGGGAAAACAAATGGAAAAATAAAGTTTTACGGCAACAAACAAATAACGCAAATCAAAATGGAAACGTTCATGGGTTTAATGTGGTTAGCCAAAGCCCTAACAACTGAAAAAGACACTAGAATCACCACGGTGCCATATTGAATTGAGCAGCCATTTAAAAACCCTGGAACTATAAGAGTATCCATGGGACTGAAAATGTCTACATGTGCCCCGCACTCATTAGAAGATCTGTTGACATCTGGCCAACAAATACAGAGAGCTAGGGTAGTAAGAGACTCAATTTGGCATTGTGCGGTGTGGTCCCGACGCTCTGGAAAAATGAAAATGTTAAAAATGACAATGTCCAGAGCAGCAAAGCGAGGCCTGTGCATCTAAATCAAATCAAATGTATTTATAAAGCCCTTCGTACATCAGCTGATATCTCAAAGTGCTGTACAGAAACCCAGCCTAAAACCCCAAACAGCAAGCAATGCAGGTGTAGAAACACTGTGGCTAGGATAAACTCCCTAGAAAGGCCAAAACCTAGGAAGAAACCTAGAGAGGAACCAGGCTATGAGGGGTGGCCAGTCCTCTTCTGGCTGTGCCGGGTGGAGATTATAACGGAACATGGCCAAGATGTTCAAATGTTCATAAATGACCAGCATGGTCAAATAATAATAATCACAGCTGTCCCCTCTCTCAACCCACCCCCTGCGCACACAGAAACACTGCAACGTAAATGTACAAAAAAGCTTACGACTGCGGCTAAAACATAGTCTCACTGGCTGAATAAGCTGGGATACTGTGGGTCAGTCGTACGTCTACTTCACCCTTACCAGCTGATCTGGACCGTTATCTCATATAGGTCGGAAATCCAACCGAGATAAAGAAAACTAACAGATCCTAAATCAGTTGATAGGAGCGTAGAGTAACCAGGGAGTATTCAGTGTGCCGTGTGAGAGCTGAGCGCTGAGGTGGAGGAGGAGGAGGAGGAGGAGCAGGAGGAGGAGGACATCAGCAGTAATACCTGAACGTTAGCCTTGACAGCCCGGCGGACACACGAGAAGGGAGAGAGAGAGAGGAAGAGACGAAGGAGTGAGAGATAGAGGGTAGGAAGGGGAAACGGTAGGATGGAGAGAAAGAAGACATATGAAAGATTATTTTGGGATAGCGTCATGAAGACCGGGTTGTGTGTGTCTACTTTAAAAGGAGCCCGTAGTTGGTGTCAATCTAAGTGTGTGTGTGTGTGTGTGTGTGTGTGTGTGTGTGTGTGTGTGTGTGTGTGTGTTTCTAGTAGGTGCAGATGAAGGAAAGGAGAGGAGTAGAAGAAGCCACTCGTGACTATTGAGACACACCCCTGCAGTAACCACTGCACCTCCACCTGACCAGAATGTAACGGAACCTCACACACGCCTAACTGGGAAAACCGTCCTAGTCCCAGAGAGACTCACACAGCAGAACTAAAATAGCTGTGTCCGAGCCACCTCCTGTCCCTATGCAACATTACAGGAGTGGAAACGCAGATTTTCAGATGTTTGCCTGAGTCTGCACAGGTGGGAGAAATTCATAATTCATAGCTTTTAGCTTCTCTGCTAGCATCACACAGCACTTTGGGCGGTGGAGAGGCTTCACATGTGAGTGTGAGGCGAGTCGGGTGTCAGTGGCCAAATGGAATTCTCTTCTCATGAATCATTACTAGACTTCGGAGCGGCTACCGTGGGCTCCTTCAGGGGATTTGTAACGAGTGTTGCCGATCCATTGTGATACAATGGCATAATCCAATATTGCGGTGTTCTCAGCTGAAAAATAAATCGATGGGAAAGTTGAGCCGTTTAAAAAAAGCCCATCTGAATATCCCTACGAAAAATATTGAGTAGAAGACTCAAAATATTGAGTAGATGATTACGAATCCTAAGGATAATTGAGCCCATTCTGCCAAAATCGACCATTTTTATTTGTTCTCAAAAAGCACAACGTTATCTAGTGATGTGTAGTGGCACTACTAGGCTGCAACAACAACCACATTTCAATAGTTCTAATGCAGCAATCTGCCAATCAACACTGGAAATTGTAGAACCCCTATGTGGGGGGGGGGGGTCACAGTTTAAATTCATGGTTGAATAATACATGCTATTGAAGCAACTATTGAAAACATGTTTTTTAGCTGACAAATGGACTGGTTCTATACACCAACAATGGCATGGCGAAAGCAGCCAATGATGACAGCCGTTTGCTTGAAAATGCACCGTATTGGATTGCTAAGGTGTAGGTGGGGCTGAGAGGGGTTGTGCAGGGTAGTGACGGAACAAATTGGCAGAAGGATACAGTTAGGTGAAGTGGGGTAATTTGACCTGGGTCGTATTCACAAGGACACATAACAGATTTTTTTTTCAAAATGTCCTGCAACGGAAAATTATGTACATTTTTTTAAAATTGATTGGACAATTCCACACAGTCCCTCCCTGTGTCCTTCTGTTTTCCTCCGTTTGGCACCTAATGAACAGGACCCTGGTATTGTCATGACAGTGTGGGTGTGGTACCTCTATCTGCCGGTAGTCACATATGGCGCGGATGGGCGTGGTGCTTCCCAGGGTGCTCTCGGCGCTGCGGGGGAGGAGCTGCACCACCGTCTTGGCCCGGCCCACCAGGCTGGCCACAGAGCTGCGGTACTCAATCAGCTGCTCCTTCTCTTCCTGTAGGGTACAGCCATTGGTCAGTGAGGGTGTCAAACAATCAAATCAGTCAGTCAGTCAAGTGGTCAGCTTTTGTAATACTGTATGTGATCTATAGGCATAGTCTTACATGATAACATATACCTTTCAATCTTCAGTCCATTTCCTATTATTTTACTATCGTTTCCATACATATTGATTACATTGGACTCCACAGTAGCCCAATTTATCATGTACAGCAGGGATCTTCTCTCTTCTCAGCTCAACAGGATAGCTATAGGGCCCAGTAGCTTAGCTTACAATCGCCAAATTGGTGACACTGGGACAGTGTTTGCTAGCTAGCTCAGCACTAGCATTAGCTTTCAAGCTAGCCATTAAACATTAAAAAAGGCTTTAGCTTAACTCCTCATGGTGGCATGTAGAAATATATTCACATGGACTAACTTGCTGACAGAAAGCTTCATCACATGGACTAACTTCCTGACAGAAAGCTTCATTACAGTTTAACAGAGGCTCAAGGCACTGGGAGAGCTAAGGGCTAGAGTGAGTGAGGGAAGCACTAATATGCTAATAGCATTACACTTCAGAGATGAATTTCACACAGGCCGAATTAACATTGAACTAGCATTAGCAACGGGTTAGTGCTATTAGAGGTGGACCATGAGTCAAGAGTCCAACGCGGGAAACAAAATGGCGGAGGAGAGAAACAGTCACTTCGGATACATTTTTGGTGTATAGCCATTATCCATTGTATTATTTGGAAGAATGAATTGTGAGTACAATGGGTAGAGGTACTGTAACTTCATTAGTTAGCCATTCAAATGCATTGCATCGGTCTAATATAGGGCTTTGGTGGTTGTTTTTATGGAATAAAGCGAATGAGGCATCTGTCAAAGTCTGTTTTAATCTTCCCCCAGTGAGAACACGCACACACACGGCATTGGAAATTTAATCAACCGCCCAGCGCTTAACACCCCATTTCACACCAAACACACACATGCTGGCTCAAACTGAGTGCAGTGATGTGCTCATCATTTGGTATCTTGAAATGAGGCTAGCACCCAGACACACAAACAAAAGCACCCAGGATAACAGCAAAACACATCTACATGTTCAGTACCAGTCAAACGTTTGGACACACCTGCTCATTCCAGGGTTTTTATTTATTTTTTACTATTTTCTACACTATAGAATAATTGTGAAAACATCAAATTATTAAATAACAGACATGGAATCATGTAGTAACCAAAAGAAGTGTTAAACTATTCAAAATATATTTGAGATATTTGAGATTCTTCAAAGTAGCCACCCTGTGCCTTGATGACAGCTTTGCACACACCTGGCATTCTCTCAACCAGCTTCATGAGGTACTCACCTGGAATGCATTTCAATTAACAGGTGTGCCTTGGAAAGAAATTCCACAAATTAACTTTTAACTTAATGCGTTTGAGCCAATCCGTTGTGTTGGAACAAGGTAGGGGTAAAGATAGCAGAAGATGGCACCTATTTGGTAAAATACCATATTATGGCAAGAAGTCCTTACGAAAAATTTCAAGAATTTTGAATGTTTCTTTAAGTGAAGTGACAAAAACCATTAAGCGCTATGATGAACCTGGCTCTCATGAGGAACACCACAGGAAAGGAAGACGAGAGAGAAGCCTCTGCTATAAGTTCATTAGAGTTAACTGCACCTCAGATTGCAGCCCAAATAAATGCTTCAGAGTTCAAGTAACAGACACATATTTTTATTTATTTTATTTTTATTTTACCGTTATTTTACCAGGTAAGTTGTCTGAGAACACGTTCTCATTTGCAGCAACGACCTGGGGAGTAGTTACAGGGGAGAGGAGGGGGATGAATGAGCCAATTGTAAACTGGGGATTATTAGGTGACCATGATGGTTTGAGGGCCAGATTGGGAATTTAGCCAGGACACCGGGGTTAACACCCCTACTCTTACGATAAGTGCCATGGGATCTTTAATGACCTCAGAGAGTCAGGACACCCGTTTCACGTCCCATCCGAAAGACGGCACCCTACACAGGGCAGTGTCCCCAATCACTGCCCTGGGGCATTGGGATATTTTTTAGACCAGAGGAAAGAGTGCCTCCTACTGGCCCTCCAACACCACTTCCAGCAGCATCTGATCTCCCATCCAGGGACTGACCAGGACCAACCCTGCTTAGCTTCAGAAGCAAGCCAGCAGTGGTATGCAGGGTGGTATGCTGCTGGCTGATATATCAACATCAACATAACTGTTCAGAGACAACAGGAATTCAGGCCTTCATGATCGAATTGCTGCAAAGAAACCACTACTAAAGGACACCAATAAGAATAAGAGACTTGCTTGGGCCAAGAAACACGAGGACATTAGACCGGTAGAAATCTGTCCTTTGGTCTGATGAGTCCAAATTTGAGATTTTTGGTTCCAACCATCGTGTCTTTGTGAGACGCAGAGTAGGTGAACGGATGATCTCAGCATGTGCAGTTCCCACAGTGAAGCATGGAGGAGGTGGTGTGATGGTGCTTTGCTGGTAACACTGTCTGTGATTTATTTAGAATTCAAGGCACACTTAACCAGCACAGCTACCACAGCATTCTGCAGTGACACGCCATCCCATCTGGTTTGGGCTTAGTAGGACTATCATTTGTTTTTCAACAGGACAATGACCCAACACACCTCCAGGCTGTGTAAGGGCTATTTTACCAAGAAGGAGAATGATGGAGTGCTGCATCAGATGACCTGGCCTCCACAATCACCCGACCTCAACCCAATTGTGTTGGTTTGGGATAAATTGGACCGCAGAGTGAAGGAAAAGCAGCCAACAAGTTCTCAGCATATGTGGGAACTCCTTCAAGACTGTTGGAAAAGCATTCCAGCTGAAGCTGGTTGAGAGAATGCCAAGAGTGTGCAAAGCTGTAATCAAGGCAAAAGGTGGCTATTTGAAGAATCTCAAAAATATTTTGATTTGTTTAACACTTTTTTGGTTACTACATGAATCAACACGTGTTATTTCATAGGTTTGATGTCTTCACTATTATTCTACAATGTAGAAAATAGTAAACATCTAGAAAAACCCTGGAATGAGTAGGTGTGTCCAAACTTTTGACTGCCAGTGTTTTTATCCTGACCATCCATTCCCTCCTCGATATAAACCACACAATCATACTTTCAAAATATTTTGTATCAATGTAAACACGTTTCCCTCCGATCTCTATGGCCAGAGAGGATATGTCCGTTGCTCACAGTGCTCAGTCCCGTGGAGCCGTGCCCGCTTCCCAGTGTGCCATCTGCCGTGTGTCAGGTGGGCATGGCGCTGGCAGAGTGGCCATGCGCCACAGGGGCCGTGAATCAGCAGAGGTACACTAGAGTAGATTAGCGCTCGCTAGACTGCGTCGGCCCAAAGCAGCTGTGGGACTAGGTGAGGTAGCTAAAGACTTGTAGTATCAACAGCTAGCTAACGGGTACAGTATTAGCATGACATTAGCCTCATGCGACAGCTGTAGCTAACACTGGAGCCATTAGCTAGCAGTGGATACGGTTACTAAATATGTCAGGAGTGTCAAAGTGACGTACATTTAAATGCAAAAATAATGGAAACACTTGAGTAAATGAGGGATATAAAGTATAGGGAAAGCCAGTGCTTCCACACAGGTGTGGTTCCGGAGTTAATTAAGGCATTAAAACATCCCATCATGCTTAGGGTCATGTAGAAAAATGTTCAGTTGCCCATTATTTAGGCTACCATAGAAGAAGAGATCTCAGTGACTTTGAAAGAGGGTTCTCAAAGAAGCATAGAGGGTTTAAAGGGTGTGTGTGTGTGTGTGTGTGTGTGTGTGTGTGTGTGTGTGTGTGTGTGTGTGTGTGTGTGTGTGTGTGTGTGTGTGTGTGTGTGTGTGTGTATTACTATCCTTATGGGTAATAGAAATCCCCAAAAGTCCCCACGAAGGGGACTTTGGTAAAACAAGAAATTCTTCCTCATGGAGACATGTTGCAGGTCCCCAACGAGGACAAATACTATTTTAGGCTTAGGGGTTAGGTTTACAATTGGGGTTAGGGAAAATAGGATATTTGAATGGAAATATATTTTAGGTCCCCACAATGATAGTAAAACATATTCTGTGTGTGTGTGTGTGTGTGTGTGTGTGTGTGTGTGTGTGTGTGTGTGTGTGTGTGTGTGTGTGTGTCAGTCACCCAATTTCAATCCAATTGAATACTTATGGAAGATTCTGGGTCTTTGCCTGAGACAGCGTTCACCACCACCAACAAAACAGCAAATGATGGAATTTCTCGTGGAAGAATGCCGTCTCATCCCTTCCATAGAGTTCCAGACACTCGTAGAATGTATGATCAAGGTGCATTGAAGCCGTTCTGTCTCGTGGTGGCCCAACACCCTATTAAAACACTTTATGTTGGTGTTTCCCTTATTTTGGCAATTACCAGTAGCTTATTATCTTAAATGTGGATAAGCTATAATCATGTGCCTAAGCTTTTCACTGGCAGATACCTAAATGATTATAGCCAACGCTGTTTGGCTAAGTAGGTCACATGCAATACTGGAACAAGTAGCAGGGATGTAGGTAATTTGACGAGTTGGTGGAGGAATTGAGGTGCTTTTGATCCGGTTCGGATGAACACGTTTGAGTGCGTTTGATCCAACAGCACTCGAAGTACCATAGAAACGTGTGAATTATAAATGAATGTACAGTACCATAGAGTCTTGCAGCAGGTCCTCCAGCTTGCCCAGCCTGCTGTCCTTGTCACAGGTGTACTGTCGCTTTATGGTGTCCTGGAGCTGACGCAGGTATGTCTCGCAGTCCCGTGCGTCACTCACAAACTGACAGGTGGCAATAAGGACACAAAACACAGAGATCAGAATAGGAGCTTATATATAATCCATCCACAGCTGCCCGACCCTATGAGATACCCAACATTTAATCTAGTATTAAAGCGCTTCTGAAGATAAAATAGCTTTAAACTCCCAATTAAGGGCAAGTCAAAACATAGATAGGTAGTAAATAGACAAACTAAACGTAGGCAAATAAAGTGCATTTCATTTCATCTTGATCTTTTATGACGCCGTCTACGTGAAAACCAACAAACAATTGACATCGTAAAGGACCAGATGGATATTACAGGTATAACGTAATAGTATCAGATATAATGTGTAAAAGGGACGTGGGCTAAGCTTTGCTCAAATCTCCGAACCTGGAAGTAGGCAGTATTGTCTTTGAGATGCTGCTCCACACACACACACAGCTGGCGTACCCACTGCCACTGGGTCTGCAGCGCTGCACTGTACGCCTGGGGAAATGGAACGGCACATGGGATGTGAGTGTTAGTCTAGTCCATGTTGCTTCCCGAATACGTATTTCTCAAGCTCCTTATTTGAATCACACTCAAGCTCCGTAACCCAAACATTAGGTACAAAATATACTAACAATCTTATTTTCAGGTGAACATCGAATGCAGCACTGTTTCTAACAACAAGTAACGTAGATGGAAAGCCAATATTTTGAAAGGCCAATGAACGGCCTTAATGGCTCTGTTGCTAGGCAACCTCACCTCCACTGTCTGTTTGGCCGGGTGGTTCTCCTGACAGAGCCGGTCGGCCGTTTCCTGCAGCGAGTGCATCACTTCCTGTTTCTCCTCCAGCTCTGACCTCATTTCCTGCGAGAAGATGACAGACCATTCAGAAGAGCACCCAGGGGAATATCTGTGTCAAACGTCCCAAAAAATGTTTATTCCCGTGTGTGTGTGTGTGTGTGTGGTGTATCTATCCCTGTCCACTCACGGCGTATAGATCTCTCTTGGCGTTGACGTTGGTATTGTTATGGCTCCAGTCGTAGGCCAGTTCCTCCTCTTCTCGCTCGTTGAGCCAGATCAGCTCCTCTGTACAGCGACACACAAACGCATGCAGGCTCTCCAGGCAGCGCATACGCCACGATGAGTTTTCCTGTGAAGACAGGATGGGAAGCAGTAATGTATCTAGGCATTAGCGCTATACATTTACGAGGAGTTTGAGGTTATTTCAGAGGCAAACGCGCTCTCTCTCACACACACACACACGTGAACTCCCTGCTGTGAAGAATCCAGGTATTTCTTCAGGGCTGATCAAGGGGCTATGTGGTAGAAGCAGGTGCTTCTGAAGGCCACACTCTGTCTTGCTTAACACTCGCTAGCTTCTCTGAGCCTTTAGCTAGCTCATTCACACCCTGATGGGATTAACTGAGAATGTGGGCAGACTGGGATACAATGGGGTGCACACACACACACACACACACACACTACATACCAGAGAAAGGCGCACACACAACCCCACGGGCACACATTCACAGAGGAAAACAGCCCTCCCACTTACCAGTAGTTTGCAGTACTGCTGCTCCAGCTTGGCGAGAGTGTCAGAATAATTGCTCCTGAAGTTACGAGAGACTTTCGTCTGAGGAGAAAGAGATCACAACGGCTTAACAAAACCGGTCTCTGTGTCTTCTTACTAGGTTTGGGAGTGTCATGCTGTTATGTACTGCATATTCACAGGTCTTTTCAGTGCATGTTCGTTTGTGCTTATGTATTAGCATGTTCAGTGGATCTTGAAGTGCCTAAGAATGTGTTTTAGAATGTATTAGTGTGCGCGTGTGTGTGTGTGTACCTCGTAGTTGCGGGCCTCCTTCAGGCTGTGCAGCAGCTCCTCCACGGCAGTGTGGATGTTCTGGTGGTCCTGGAGGTTCTGCTCTACAGAGGGCAGGTCCGCCCCCGACTCAGCACGCTCCAGCAAGTCCTGACGGACACACAATCAGTTCTACTCATGCATTCCTTTTCCCGTCCGTCAATCCCTCCCTCCACCTATCAATCCCCCTCTCCCTCCATCTACCGACACCCCTTCTTTCTTACCTGTGTCTCCTCCACCCATCCCAGGAGCTCATAGACGAACCGGAGACTCCCCTCGTCCTCCGAGGATGACATGGCCACCAGCTGAGAGCGGGACATGGGTCTCCTGAGCAGGGCTGCCCCCATCACCCCCACTGCCCCCAGTAGGGTCTGGGCCCCCGTGGACAGGGAGAGACCACTGTCGCTCCCCCGCGGGGCCGTCCGGTCTCCCCCCGTCACCGGGGAGAAGTGACCCTTCCTGTAGACGCTGGAGCACTGGAGCCGGAGAGAGACCAGCTCCTCGTGTAGACAGGACACTCTGTGCAGGAGGGGAACAAATGTGTTAAAATCCCCCCCAAAAGACACACAAAAAGGGACACCTTTTTCTTGTGACACACAAAATACACATAAACAGTCAACCTGCTCTTCAGAAGACAACCGGAGGTGAACTGGACCTCCACTGTTGCTCAACAAAACATCTTTCTCACTTTTACACCACCGATGCTCGTGGTTCATACAGTATAACCAAGCCTAACAATATATACACTACCGTTCAAAAGATTGGGGTCACATTTTGGGTCCATGAAAATGTAAAATTGGATCAGAAATACAGTGTAGCCATTGTTAATGTTGTAAAGTGACTATTGTAGCTGGAAACGGCTGATTTTGAATGGAATATCTACATAGGCGTACAGAGGCTCATTATCAGCAACCATCACTCCTGTGTTCCAATGGCACGTTGTGTTAGCTAATCCAAGTTTATCATTTTAAAAGGCTAATTGATCATTAGAAAACCATTTTGCAATTATGTTAGCACAGCTGAAAACTGTTGTTCTGATTAAAGAAGCAATAAAACTGGCCTTTAGACTAGTTGAGTATCTGTGGCATCAGCATTTGTGGGTTCAATTACAGGCTCAAAATGGCCAGAAACAAAGAACTAAAGATCTCGTACAACGCTGTGTACTACTCCCTTCACAGAACAGCGCAAACTGGCTCTAACCAGAATAGAAAGAGGAGTGGGAGGCCCCGGTGCACAACTGAGCAAGAGGACAAATACATTAGAGTGTCTAGTTTGAGAAACAGATGCCTCGCATGTCCTCAACTGGCAGCTTCATTAAATAGTACCTGCAAAACACCAGTCTCAACGTCAAGAGTGAAGAGCCGACTCCAGGATGCTGGCCTTCTAGGCAGAGTTCCTCTGTCCAGTGTCTGTGTTTTTTTGCCCATCTTAATCTTTTCTTTTCATTGGCCAGTCTGAGATATGGCTTTATCTTTGCAACTCTGCCTAGAAGGCCAGCATCCCAGAATCGCCTCTTCACTGTTGACGTTGAGACTGGTGTGCTTTTCTTTCAAAAACAAAAACATTTCTAAGTGACCCCAAACTTTTGAACGGAAGTGTATATATTTTTTTTCAAAGTTATGCCATTTAGCAGACACTTTTGTCCAAAGCGACTTACAGTCATGCGTACATACATTTCACGTACAGGTGGCCACAGCGGGAATCAAACCCACTATTCTAGCGTTGCAAGCACCATGCTCTATCAACAGAGCCTCATTTTCTGTCCGTACACACCCCCTCTCCCTCCACTGACCTGAAGGCGAGCTGCTCCACCTGGTAGTACTTCTGGTCTCGGAGGACGTGGAGGTCCACGTTGAGCCGTCTGATCAGAACCTCACAGTCCTGCAGGTACAAACCCAGCTCCCTCTCACAACGCACCGCCTCGCCACTCTCCACCTGGGACATGTCCTGACGGAGGAGCGAGAAGACATGGTGGGAAAAGAGAGGACGAAGAGGAGGGGAAAGGGAGAGCGAGGGACGGGGAAGAAATGAGTAAGACACAGTACACCACAGTGAAAAAGGCACATCGTGCCTATACAGTGGAAATACAAAAACCTCAGAGAAGCAAGTCTTCGTTGAAAGAGAGAGAGAGAAACAGGGATAGCATCACTCACGGCCTGCAGTGTGTTCTTGGCCAGGGTGAGCTTCTCCTCACAGTCCAGGGCCATGTTCTGGATCTTATTGGCCATCTGCAGCAATAACTCCAGTCTGGAGGGAGACGCACAGTGTCAGCACAGTGTCAACAAGCTTCGAAACACTCATTTTTTACGTCCGAAAGTGCATCCTATTTACTATACAGCGCACTACTTTTGACCAGGCCCTGGTAAAAAGTAGTGCACTATATAGGGAATAGGGTGCCATTTCGTATGCAGCCAGTGTCTATGGAATGTGTTGACTGTACAACCATAACAACCATAAAACATCTACCAGGTAATCAAGTTAGGCCTATTGAACTTTAAGACTAAATTGCTGAAATATCAAGACAAGGACGACATTTCCACAATACAACGGAGACCAGACACGTGCAAATTAAAATCAGTGTGAAAATGCCTGATGATACTGAGATGTACTGCGTTTTGTGCAGAGCCCGGTGCTCTAGCACCATGAAAATGTCGCCCTAAGTGATGTCTGTAATAAAGTGTCGGGGTTCAGGTTAGTGTGCTCCACAGCGAGCCACAGGGCCTCGTCTTTCCATAACTACTGGTATAAACAGACTCTAGCTCTAAAATAAGTAAATCAGGGTTAAAGATTCTGCAGATTGGGGGAAAGGCGCCACTGGCCGCCCCCCCACCACCATTGTTATCGTTTTTGTTGCCGAGCTGAGGAGTGTCGTGCAGCACATTTAAACGCTCAACATATTATGCTCTTTTATTGCGTGTGCAATGACGTCAGAGGAGAAGAAAGTGTTTGTTGTTTGCAGTAACTTATTTGTTGTTCTAAAACTGCAGGCTTGGCTGTTTCACCATTAAGGATTCCAGCTTTAAGGTTCTGGTTAGTTATAGTGTTAAGTATGTCTGAGCTGCCGACCTCTCCACAGCGGGCCGCAGGGCCTTCTCTCTCTCCAGCATCTCCAGGATCAGCTTGCCCCACTCCTCCTCCAGGTCGTTGGGGTGCATGCCCAGGGGCAGCTTGATGCGCCCAAACTCCATCCATACCTGAGGAACACAAACATGCACATCATTTTAACTTCTATAACGCATACGGTGCATTCAGAAAGTATTCAGACCCCTTAATTTTTCCCACATTATGTTACAGCCTTTTTTCTAAAATGGATTCAATAGTTTTTCCCCCCTCAATCTACACACAATGCCTCATAATGATGAAGCAAAAACAGGTTTTTCTAAACTTTTGCAAATTTATGAAAAAAACTGAAATATCACATTTACATAAGTATTCCGACCATTTACTCAGTACTTTGTTGAAGCACCTTTGGTAGTGATTATAGCCTTCATTCTTCATGGCTATGACGCTACAACCTTGGCACACCTGTATTTGGGGAGTTTCTCTCATTCTTCTCTGCAGATCCTCTCAAGCCCTGTCAGGTTGGATGGGGAGCATCGCTGCACAGCTATTTTCAGGTCTCTCCAGAGATGTTCGATTAGGTTCAAGTCCGGGCTCTGGCTGGGCCACTCAAGGACATACATAGACTTGTCCCAAAGCCACTCCTGGGTTGTCTTGGCTGTGTTGTTGTCCTGTTGGAAGGTGAACCTTTGCTCCCGTCTGAGGTCCTGAGCGCTCTGGAGCAGGCTTTCATCAAGGATCTCTATACTCCGTTCATCTTTCCCTCAATCCTGACTAGTCTCCCAGTTCCTGCTGCTGAAAACATCCCCACAACATGATGCTGCCACCACCATGATTCATCGTAGGGATGGTGCCAGGTTTCCTCCAGATGTGACGCTTGGCATTCAGGCTAAAATAATTCAATCTTGGTTTCATCAGACCAGAGAATCTTGTTTCTCATGGTCTGAGAGTCTTTAGGTGCCTTTTGGCAAACTCCAAGCATGGCTGTCATGTGCCTTTTACTGAGGCTTCCATCTGGCCACTCTACCATAAAAGGCCTGATTGGTGGAGTGCTGCAGAGATGGTTCTCCTTCTGGAAGGTTCTCCAATCTCCACAGAGGAACTCTGTCAGAGTGACCATCAGGTTCTTGGTCACCTCACCTTCCTGACCAAGGCCATTCTCCCCAGATTGCTCAGTTTGGTCGGGCGGACAGCTCTAGGAAGAGTCTTGGTGGTTCAAAACTTCTTCCATTTAAGAATGATGGAGGCCTCTGTGTTCCTGGGGACCTTCAATGCTGCAGACATTTGTTGTTACCCTTCCCCAGATCTGTGCCTCGACACAATCCTGTCTCTGAGCTCTAAGGACAATTCCTTCGACAGCATGGTTTGTTGTTTGCTCTGACATGTACTGTCAACTGTGGGACCTTATATAGACAGGTGTGTGCCTTTCCAAATCATGTCCAATCAATTGAATTGACCACAGGTGGACTCCAATCAAGTTGTAGAAACATCTCAAGGATGATCAATGGAAACAGGATGCACCTGAGCTCAATTTCGAGTCTCATTGCAAAGGGTCTGAATACTTATGTAAATAAGCTATATTTTTTAAATACATGCAGAAATGTCTATTTATGGATTTAATACATTTTATAATAAGGCTGTAACGTAAAACAAAACGTGGAAATAGGACACAAATCTCTTCGAGGTCTTGAAGTATAAATGTTTGGGATGCTTGGGGTTGTGAGTCATCATGAGTCATTGATCAGGAGTGTCAGGAGGGCAGTGGTGACACTGGGAAAGTAGAACCGAGGGGAAATGAAAGAGGATTTGATAGGAGGAATTATAGTTTGTTGTCTCAAGGCAGTGGCATGGGGTTGAAATGGCCTGGTGCAGAGAACAGGGTGTTCGATCTCACTCACACACACACACAATCACACACACACACACACACACACACAATCACACACACACACACACACACACACACACACACACACACACACACACACACACACACACACACACACACACACACACACACACACACACACACACACACACACACACACACACACACACACACACACACACACACACACACACACACACACACACACACACACACACACACACACAGTGTGGCCCGCTCGTGGTGGCAGAAACCAGGTCACCTCTTCAAATCCTTTTCTTTCTCGCTCTCCATCTCTCTGTCAATCTCTCCATGTTTCTCTCTCTTTTGTCGGTCATTGAGTTTATGACTTTCAGTTTCCTACAAGACTAATGCCAGCCAAACATGCCATAATATGATATGTTGTTGAAATGAGGCTGTGTCCTCAAGGGTGATAATAATATCTGCCTGGGTATGTAGTTCAGTCTCTCGGATGGTAAATCGGTGTTTACCATCAATGTAGGTTTGAGCTGACATTTTACAGCGCTTGTCGTTATTGAGTCTCAATAGGTTTTAGAAAACATAAGTCTCTCTCTTCCTTCCTCCCTCCATCGCCTACCTCCAGCAGTTTGTAGAGGTGTTCAACGCCACTCTTCTCCAGCTCCTTGGCAGGGATCACCGTCTCTTTGAAATGGACGTACTCATTGTAAAGTGCCTGTGGGACAGTGACAGGGTGTTGACAAAAGCCTAGATGTCAATAATAGACTGTCTTTATGAATGACCCGTATTCATAAAGCATCTCAGAGTAGTAATGCTGATCTAGGAACACCCCCCCCCCCCCCCGTCTATATAATCATATTAATTATTATCTAAATCGCTGATCCTAGATCAGCACTCCTACTCGGAGATGCTTTATACACATTTATTTTTCTTCTTTACCCACATCCTCTCCCTCATCCCCTTATTGCCTCTCTCTCTTTCTACCCTTCCATTCTGGCTATTTTATTCTCTCCATCGCCCGGACTCCCTTTCTTGACCATTTCCCTCCCTCCCTCTTCACCTTGAGCTCCACAGGGTTAAGTGGGAAGTTCTTGTTGGCCATGAGTGCCGTGTGCTGCCGGCTCCACTGGAGCAGCGTGGAGAAACGAGACTGGTACTCTGCCCAGCGGTGATCCACCTCCTGATAGAGAGAGAGAGAAAGAGGGAAGGAGGAAAGGGAGAGGAGAAGAGAAAGATAGCGAAAGAGACAGAGAGGGAGTATCGGACTGGTTCATTGACAGTCAGCTATCAATATACTTCGATGGCAGACTGCGATCAATGGAGTCCATTATTGGCTCCAGAGCTTTGGCAACATGATGTCCCTTGAGCAGTCATGCCAATAAGAGTACAGCCATGCATTCGTTCACACAGACTGACCAACTGTACACTGATACAAGCTGAAGTGAACGTGAGAGGAGAAGAACATACGTGTGCGGCGATGCCCTCTCCTCCCTCTGGGATCTTGGGGAAGGCATCGTAGATGGAGGAGACGTACGTGATGACCGACTTCTCATCTGGAGACGGAACGTCCACATCTAGAGAGAGAGAGAGAGAGCGGTAGGAGGAGACGGGGCGATGAAAGGGGGAGAGGAAAGGTCAACACGTTATAAACGGTAGAGAGAGGCAGACCAACAGAACACAGAGGAACACAGACAGTATCATGATGTACACTACTCTCACGAAACCAGACCTTTAAACCCCGTAGAACGGCCGGAGGCTAGAAGTACACAGACAGATGGACAGAAACACAGACGGACAGTGACACAGACAGACAGAGACGCAGACAAAGACAGGCAGGCAGACGGTTACCTTCAGCGTCCAGTAGTCTGGTCACCCCTAGCGACTCGGCGATCTCAAAGGCCTGCTCCAGGTTGTCAAGGTTACTCTGCTGCGCCACCACCTCCATGTCAATCAGGTCTGGCCTGGAGACCATCAGAGAGGGAGACATGGGGGTCAGAACTGAACGTGTGTGTGTGTGTGTGTCTGCATGCATCTCAGTGGGTGATTGTGTGTGTGTACCTGAATCGGTGGAGCAGGGCATTGAACATGCGCCCGTCTCGCCAGGAGGAGGAGAAGTTGGTACAGCGGAGGCCAGGCCAGCCCTCGGAGGCCTGCTGGCTCCATAACAACAGCTTCTCCTTCGCCGTCAGGTCCCCTGACTCACCGCTCACGTAGATCTCTGAGATCTGGAACACAGAGAGGATATGGTTCGTACAGGAAACACTCACTATGAACACACACACACACTCCCCACTCATAAACGTCAGATCAGGAGAGACCAGAGGAGAGGTGAGGGTTAATGAATATGGGACATACATATTGGGATGCCTTTGCATGGATCCATCCATAAGTATTGGTAGAAGGTTCCAAATATCTACTATTTGATGGTCAAAGGATGCCTGCTCTTACTGTGTAATCATGGTAAGGAAAAAACGTGTTATATGAAAGCCACAACAGCTGGCAGGGATGTACACCCTTTCCCTTTAGGGGCAGACACTCATTGCAGACTACATCATCCTCTCATATTCATGACATTGTCCTACTCCCCGACTGTAACCCACGGTGGGCATTCATTACACTGTTTCAAACATATCTTTAGTGTCATGACAAACTAATGAACAATCGCTGTACCCATAGTTCATACAGGCCCACGCACACACGGATGTACGTGACATGCAAACGTACACACACAGTGAGTCAGCAGAATTGTATCAACGTGCTAGTCTTCTATTCACTTTGATTCAACTTGTCGTCTTTGTTCCTATCCTTCAACTGCTCTGTCCTTTAACCAATAGGCCTTAAGCCCGAGCCAGCGTTCTTTTCTCCTTCGGTCTCTCATTATTCTGGCCAGCTCATTAGCTTGTTTTCTCACCACAATCTCCCCCTCTCCCTCCTCCACTTGTTCATTCCTTCATCCCTCTACCCCCTTCCCTCCCCCCTCGTTCGGCCTCCGTCCAGAGCACCCCTTCAATCTCTGTCACTTCTCCTCATTTGATCTCCTCAGACACTTTCTTGTTTTGAGTCGTCCGTCTCTCCTTCACATCAATCTGCTGTTTCACTCCTCTTTTTCATCCCTCTTTTCTTTTTGAGGTCAAAGCGCTTATAACCTACTTAAGCCAACCGTCCTCCACCTCACACCCCCCCCCCCCCCCCCCCCACACACACTCGTTTCCTTTCCTTCTCTACGCTTGTCTTTGTTTCTTTAATCTGTATCATGACAAAGGGTGGCTGTTGTTGATGCAGTATCTGGCAGTGCCTGGTTCTTGTCATCAGTATTCCTCCGTCATCCCTTTTTCTCACTTCCCGTCTTGCCGGCCCTCCCTCCCTCCGTCTGTCTGTCTGTCTGTCTGTCTGTCTGTCTGTCTGTCTCTCTCTCTCTCGAGTGCTAATATAGAACAGAATGAAAGTCCAGTGAGTGCCAGGAGACTGCAGCAACAACCAAAAGAGAAGGAGAGAGAGAGAGAGAGGGGGGATGAGCGAGGGAGAGGAGGAATGGCATGCAAACGAGAGAGCGGGAGAGCAAAACCCATGGCCTGCGTAAACAAACAAGGCAAAACATGCACATGACGCGCACATACAGTACAAACCCGACGGCAAACACCGAGACAGACACACGCCTTGTGTGTACCCCCAAAAAACATGACGTGCGTCTTTTATAGTAAAGATTATTAAGGCACGGCCAACTACAGGGCCACTATTACTATCTATTTGACTCTGGCCCTGAGCCCTTCAGTGACTAGCAATAAACGATAAACGAGTCAAGCATAGCCTCACTCTACCATTTGACACCCAGGTACTGTACCATCCTATGTAGCTCAGTCTCCCCCCCCCCCCCCCCCCCCCCCCTCTGCAACCCATAACCTGTTTAGAATACTGCAGCTGGTGATTGGACCGCATACTACATGTTTGCGCTGGTCAATTGAAATCGTCATACATAATTACCACCTTCTCATGGACATGTTTATCCTAAATTCTGATCCAGGTATTATGAGAAATACGGTTGTTTTGGGTAACAGATGGTAGCGATTTTACACTACAAAAACAGGGCACATGGTGTCAATTATCTGGTGACATCACGCTTAAATCAGACACTAACAAACACTAACAGACAGACAGTTACACCGTCACACACGCGAACAGCCAGGGGCCTGCTGCCCCCCCTCCCCCCCAGGAGTCACGTGCCGGACAGACACACTATGAATGCTCTGTAAGATGGTGGAACCCTAGGATGCACACATCAAAGTGTGTTCAGTGTGTGCTGTGCTCGGACTCATTCTCTCACCGGCTCATGTGATTCTAGAGTGCCTTAACATAGAATAGAGTGCCTCACGGACGCACCGCTTGAGAGACGGCAAGGTGGTGCTATCACCATCAACGAGAATGGCTAGAAACGCTAGGCCTACAACACACTTACTGTACACTGCTATGATACACTTGCCTCCTGGGGCTCAGAATAGTCTCCATTTAAAGAAAGGATCCTTTGAAGTAGGAAAGGGCGACGGGAGAGAGAGGGATGGATGGAGAGAGAGAGAGGGATGGAGAAAGAGCGAGAGAGGGATGGAGAGAGAGAGAGCAAGAGAGGGATGGAGAGAGAGAGAGCAAGAGAGGGATGGAGAGAGAGAGAGCAAGAGAGGGATGGAGAGAGAGAGCAAGAGAGGGATGGAGAGAGAGCGAGCGAGAGAGGGATGGAGAGAGAGCGAGCGAGAGAGGGATGGAGAGCGAGCGAGCGAGGGATGGAGAGCGAGCGAGCAAGAGAGGGATGGAGAGAGAGAGAGCAAGAGAGGGATGGAGAGAGAGAGAGCAAGAGAGGGATGGAGAGAGAGCGAGAGAGGGATGGAGAGAGAGCGAGAGAGGGATGGAGAGAGAGCGAAAGGGATGGATGAGAGAGAGAGAGGGGGATGGAAAGAGAGAGAGGGATTGAGAGAGAGAGATGGAGAGAGATAGAGAGAGATGGAGAGAGAGAGAGAGGGATGGAGAGAGAGAGCAAGAGAGGGATGGAGAGAGAGAGAGCAAGAGAGGGATGGAGAGAGAGAGAGCAAGAGAGGGATGGAGAGAGAGCGAGCGAGAGAGGGATGGAGAGAGAGCGAGCGAGAGAGGGATGGAGAGCGAGCGAGAGAGGGATGGAGAGCGGGCGAGCAAGAGAGGGATGGAGAGAGAGCGAGCAAGAGAGGGATGGAGAGAGAGCGAGCAAGAGAGGGATGGAGAGAGAGCGAGAGAGGGATGGAGAGAGAGCGAGAGAGGGATGGAGAGAGAGCGAGAGAGGGATGGAGAGAGAGCGAAAGGGATGGATGAGAGAGAGAGAGGGGGATGGAAAGAGAGAGATGGATGGAGAGAGAGAGATGGAGAGAGATAGAGAGAGATGGAGAGAGAGAGAGAGGGATGGAGAGAGAGAGAGATGGAGAGAGAGAGAGATGGAGAGAGAGAGAGAGGGATGGAGAGAGAGAGAGATGGAGAGAGATAGAGAGAGATGGAGAGAGAGAGGGATGAGAGAGGGGTATGGATGGACGGAGAGAGAGAGAGGGATGGACGGAGAGAGGAGGAGGGAGAAAGAGGACATGCAGGGGGATAGAGACGAGGTAATTAGAGGTCGACCGATTATGATTTTTCAACGCCGATACCGATTATTGGAGGACCAAAAAAAGCCGATACCGATTAAATCGGACGATTTTTATATATATATATTTGTAATAATGACAATTACAACAATACTGAATGAACACTTTTTTTTAAACTTAATATAATACATCAATAAAATCTATTTAGTCTCAAATAAATAATGAAACATGTTCAATTTGGTTTAAATAATGCAAAAACACAGTGTTGGAGAAGAAAGTAAAAGTGCAATATGTGCCATGTAAAAAAGCTAACGTTTAAGTTCCTTGCTCAGAACATGAGAACATATGAAAGCTGGTGGTTCCTTTTAACATGAGTCTTCAATATTCCCAGTTAAGAAGTTTTAGGTTGTAGTTATTATAGGAATTATAGGACTATTTCTCTCTATGCCATTTGTATTTCATATACCTTTGACTATTGAATGTTCTAATAGGCACTATAGTATTGCCTGCCTAATCTCGGAAGTTGACAGGCTTGAAGTCATAAACAGCGCTGTGCTTCAAGCATTGCTAAGAGCTGCTGGCAAACGCAGTAAAGTGCTGTTTGAATGTATGCTTACAAGCCTGGTGCTGCCTACCACTGCTCAGTCAGACTGCTCTATCAAATCATAGACGTAATTATAATATAATAAACACACAGAAATACGAGCCTTAGGTCATTAATATGGTCAAATCCGGAAACTATAATTTCGAGAACAAAACGTTTATTCTTTCAGTGAAATACGGAACCGTTCTGTATTTTATCGAACGGGTGGCATCCATAAGACTAAATATTGCTGTTACATTGCACAACCTTCAATGTTATGTCATAATTATGTAAAATTCTGGCAAATTAATTACGGTCTTTGTTAGGAAGAAATGGTCTTCACACAGTTCGCAACGAGCCAGGCGGCCCAAACTGCTGCATATACCCTGACACGAATGCGCTTTTGTTAAATCACCACCCGTTTGGCGAAGTAGGCTGTGATTTGATGATAAATTAACAGGCACCGCATTGATTATACGCAACGCAGGACAAGCTAGTTAAACTAGTAATATCATCAACCATGTGTAGTTAACTAGTGATTATGTTAAGATTGATTGTTTTTTTAAGTTAAGTTTAATGCTAGCTAGCAACTTACCTTGGCTCCTTGCTGCACTCGCGTAACAGGTGGTCAGCCTGCCACGCAGTCTCCTCATGGATTGCAATGTAATCGGCCCTGATCGGCGTCCATAAATGCAGATTACCGATTGTTATGAAAACATGAAACCGGCCATAATTTAAATCGCCATGCCGGGTAATCGGTCGACCTCTAGAGGCGATATTTAGATAGTTGATGGGGAGCGGGAACGAGACAGACAAAATACACAAAAAGAGAGGATAGAGAGAAAGAGAGCGAATGGGAGGGATATAATGTATTTGGAATGCCCCTCTGGGGCTAGATGCAGCAGTACAGTGTTGATGAATGCGCATCTGAAAACCCTATTTATTCAGATGAGGGCAGGCCAGACATCGCCAAAAAGGCAGCCATCACATACCCCCCCCCCCCCCCCCCACACACCACACCCACCCACACAATCGAGAAAGAGACAGAAGTATTGATCGTTACCTAGCTAAAACACTCGTAAAAGGGAGCCTTTGTGGAGACCGGGCTCTAAGCAACTGTGTGTGTGTGTGTGTGTGTGTGTGTGTGTGTGTGTGTGTGTGTGTGTGTGTTGATCTTGCTTTCCCTGTGACTCAGCACCGCGCATCAAGTGAGACACACGGGCCCAAAGACAACATAGCATCATAATATACTGACGGCAGGGCGCTACAGATCAATGTAAAGCACTTTGAGCAAGAAAGGTCTCGATCAACTAATTACCATTATCAACTGAGGTTGATTATTGGTAACAACAGTAAAAGGGTCACCAGCAACTGTGTGGTTAAAGGCCTACACTCTAGTAGGCATAGAAATATAATTACTTGCCCCCCCCCCCCCCCAAAGACACACATAAACCCCATTGTTTGAGCCGTATGATCTCATAAAACAATCATTGCAAAATAACAAGTTACAGTATGCTGCCAGGAACCCTGCCATTTAAGGAAAAACACACACACACAGTCAGAAGTAACAGAGGAAAGAGTGGGTGGTGTGAGGAAAATAATGAGTGATGAGGTGGAAAGAGAGAGAAAGACAGAGGGAAAGAAAGAGAAAGGGGGGAGAGATGCAGAGAAGGTCTGTGCTGTGGCGTTTAGGCTCTGGAGGCAGACTCCGGAAGGATGAAGAGGACCTTCTGCAGGGCTGATAACCAGGACACAGAGACACACAGAGAGAAAGACACAAATGTACAAATGATCTCTCTCACACAAAGATGTATGACAGTAGTATACAAGACGTAAAAGGGCAACGGACATTCAGAAATATGCTCTCTCGGCCTGATCCTGGACAAGCCCCCAAAATATGTAGCCTACATTTCCAGGATTAAAAGAGAGCGAGTGGAAAAGAGAAAGAAAGAGAGAAAAATGCCCCTGACCTGAGGGAACTGCTTTGTGGTGACCTGGGGTGGAGATAGAGGACTGTCAGTTGCAGAGTCCAGTCCCTCTCTGGAGCTTTCCCAGTCTATCTGGGTGGCGCCCCCTGCCTCTGGGGAGGTTAGTGGCAGGTCGCTGGCATAGCCCGAGGACAGAGGGTCCTGTACCGAGGGTCCCTCGGCTTTTGTAGTTTCCTGGGTCCCCATAAGGTCGGTTGTCATATTGAGACCTGAGGTGTCCATTTTGGCTCTCCTTTGGGTCAAGCCAAACCTGCTTAGCTGGGTGGCTCCCCCAGTCTCTGGGGAGGTGCGGGGCAGATCGCTGGCATAGGCAGAGGAAAGAGGGTTCTGTATTAATAGTCCCTCTTGGACGTGCGCTGGTTTATCCAGACTGAGTTCCTTGACTTTTGTAGCTTCCTGGGTCCCCATAAGGAAAGTGGTCCTGGCATCCATTTTGGCTCTCCTGCTGTCTTCCTCAGAAATATGTACTTTGAGGATGTTCCCAGTCACAGGGGACGCGGCTGGAGGTTCGGCACATACCTCTACTTCTACCTCTTTGTCATGGTAACTGTCCCCTCTCCAAACCGGGGACCCAAAGTCACTGGGGTAGACTGTCCTCACAACACACAGCCGGCCCTCCACCTCGCGAATGTGGACCACCCCTTTGCGCTCCTTTGCCGAAGGGTTGTTAAAAGCAACCCCCAGCGTCCCTGCTACCCCGCCTTCATCCCCCACCTCCTCTTTCTCCTTTTCTCGGTTTTCCCCCCGTGCCCTTTCTTTCTTGGGTCTTCGTATACAAGGCCTCTCCAGGACCCCTTGTTCTCGCTCCCTGACTTTGCAGACGCGACCCCCACCAGGGGTGGTGTGCACCTGGGACGGGAAAGATGGGTCAGGGTTATCTGGTGTCGGGGTGGGGGTGGGGGTCTCACTGGGTTGCCCTTGGCTGCTTGGGGCCTCTATGGTACTGCTCGTCCCCCCTTCCTCACTCCCAGCTCCGGGGTAGGACAGCCTTCTCCACACTGGGCTTGGCTCAGGGGACAGTTCCAGCACTCTGCTACCACCCAACCCCCCAATGCTGTCACTCGCGGAGTCCGTACAGAGAGCACTGGGTAGGGGGAGTCTGGATTGCGTTTGGACATGAGGCACAGTTAAATTGGTGATTTTGGCTCCGACGTCACTCATGGTGTTGAACGAGGCCGTGGTTGCCTCCGTGACAGTGCCTTTGTCCTCTTCATCCTCTTCCTCCGGTATGTTGCTTATCCTTACGCTTTCCACCTCCGAGCCTACCGACGACCCTCCTTTCTGGTGCTTCTTTCCTTTGCGTTTCCGCCGGAAGCGGAGGCGCCGTTTGGGGTTGGGGGACAGCGGGGGGAAGCCGTGTCCTCCCTCCCTAGGAGGCCTCACACAACCCATCGAGCTTCCCATCTCAGAGTGAATGACTGAGGCAAGGGAAGGACAGAGGAGGCAAAAATAGAACGCAAAAAAACAGACCCTCAGGTGGACAGGCACGCCAGAGTAGCAGAGAGTGACGGACGAAAGCGATATCAATGTGACACCTGCTCGCGGTGTGACGTTAGTGACAGCAGGTTTAGGTATGGTTGCTTGCCAGGAGTATAGAGAGTGACAATGGCGAGACGGGATGTGGGCTCTCGTCACCTTCTCATAGGGTCTGATTCAGTCCACCCGGCCGAGGTGCTTGCTGCAGGCTTGCGTGTCACAGCTCTCGTCTGTCCGTAGGTGCTCCTCTCCCCGCCTTCCCTCCCCCTCTCCTCCTCCTGCTCTCTTTGCAGCTGTTGCCTCACTTCACCAACACCGCTGTCATCCCTGTCTGCTCTTGCTCGCTCTCCGAGGCCCCCCCCACTGTCGCTATGCCTCTACGGGCAGGTCACGGACGTCCCAGCAGGGTCCCAGCGCTAACGTCAAGGACACCGAGGCAGAAACATGTCAGCAGACTCAGCACAGCTTACCAGAAAATAGATTTGGCTTCAGGCTTTAGTCGTTTATTCCTCCAAAGTTTGGCAGGTGAGAACGAAAGTCAACGTGGCTCATACATACATGTTGAATGAGGCTAGGAGAGTCTGATGTGTGAGACGGTGAGTCAGAGCACTGCAGCGTCCTCTTCAGCGCATCAGTCGTTTCACACACACAATGTCGGCGTGTGCGTGAGAGAAGTCCATGGGGTCTCTGGCGTTGCCTGCGATGGAATCAGTGCTCGTCTCATCTCATATCTGCAATTCCTCAGAGTGTGAGACGCGAGGGAGCTGCAGTGCACACACACACACACACACACAAACAGTGTCGGACACACACACTCACACATGCAATGTGTCTGACTCGGTGCAGTCGCTCGGCAGCGGAATAAAAAAATGAATCCAGTCATCTGCAATTCCACTTTGCTTCCGCCATCCTGCACACACGCAGTTTGTTCGTAATTTGTTTTCCCTGTCGTTCCGGGGGTAGTGTAATCCACGTACTTTATCCAGGCTCGCCTCCAGGTATCCACAATCATATATTATTAATAACTCTCCGCTCCTGCGATAATGTTATTGCTGTCAGCGCCGTAACGGCCAACAACAGTCATAGTAGTAGAAGTGGAGACGGCATTAGCTCTGTAGTAGCCGGTGGTGTCCCGTTCTGCCGAGACAGCGTGCTAATATCCACCATCCAGATTGGTGGAGGGTGATAGTGGACAGTCAGCCAATACTCTGACAGCTTGTTAACTCAAAATCAGAGCCTCGACGGCGGCGACTCAGACTCCTCGCCATCCCCCCTGTTCATGGAGTCGCTGCGTCAGGTGGCGTTTGAGCTCCTTCAGTTTTCCCCGGTTGTTAACCACAGAGAGGTCTCAGGACGAAGGAAACCTACGGGGGGCGTTGAACGAGCGTTAGGGCAACGTTACGGTGCGGACTTGAAAATCTCCAAGTGATACGGGTAACCATGGGACCAGGAAGAGAGGTGAAGAGATCCTGAATGGTAGGTGTCCTGCATTATCCTTCAATGACTACCAATCACACATTGCATTAGGAGTGGTAAGATACCTGCAGCGTTGTCTCATAGAAAATCCAGACAACTCGGGAAGCTGGTAGTGGTTCCTGTAGCTTGGTCTCTGGTGCTATATCAGGTTTAAATCCAGAGCACGGCGAGGAAGGGCGTAGAGACCCAACCTTTAGCTTTCCAGACGTCACGTGGCTCCCCCATTGATACCGGCCTTGAGCTCATCCCCCCTCCAACGGAGGATTGCTGGGAGATCGTGCTGGTGGCTGGAACTATCCAATCACCAACCCCTCAGTCCATCTCCAACCTTAGAACTGTCTGTCAGCCAGGCAGGCTTTTTCAGTCATCCCTGCTGACAGTCTTCGACCCTGCTCCAGTACATCAGCATCCACAATCATCCAGGTCTGTATGTGTTCCCAGTGTGAGGCCACAGGCGTGCATGCAAAGAGGGTCTGGTCGCAGACAACCACGCAGACAGACAGGCAGTTGGTTAAAAAGGCACTCCCTCTCCACTCGTCTCCTCTGGTCTGGTTAATGGAATTAGCAGTGGTGGCTGGGCTGGGCTACAGGAGGCTGGGCTACAGGAGGCTGGGCTACAGGAGGCTGGGCTAAACTGGGTTAGACTTGGTTAGGGAAGGTCCAGTATCCTCCGGCTTTAGCCGTTCTCCTGACGCTGCCTGCAAAAGAACAGCTGACTGGGTAAGGCAAAGGCAGAGGATAAGTCCGGTAGTCTGGCTGGTTATAGAGAGAGATGGAGGAGGAGATGGGGATCCGGATGAAGGGAGAACAAGGTCCCCGTCAGACAAGCATGGTCGGATTGATCCAATAAACACAGCGTTCCCGGGAGAGATGCAAAATGTGTGTGTGTGCAGCTGAAGAGAGAGCAAGAGTGTGTGTGTGTGTGTGCCTGCAAGGCTGGGCGATCCTCCAATCAGCTGCGTGTGTATGTGTGAGCCGAGGTCTGTAGATCCAAGGGAAACCGGGAGACACCGTAACAGTAGGCAGCCCTGTATTCCTCTCTCTGTCGCTGGCTTCTCTCGGTCGTGCTCTCCCTCGCTCGCAGGCAGAGAGAAAAACGCTCTATCTTCACAACCTCTGCAGCTTTAGCTCTCTTTCTCCCACCCTCTTTTCTCCTCCTCCTATCCGCTTCTTCGTTCCTCCCTCCCTCCTCCTCTTGCTCTGGCATATTCTCTACTGCTCTCTTGGTATGAGACACACACACACACACACACACCGATATGCTATTTTTTGGGGGGTCCGATACAGATAGATTTTTTTGGGGGGAGGGGGGCAAAGTTTACTGATATGATATATCCTCCATTATAAACTGGGTGGTTCGAGCCCTGGATGCTGATTGGCTGACAGCCGTGGTATATCGGGGGGGGGGGGGGGGTTGTGATATATAACCAATATACCACGGCTAAGGGCTGTATCCAGGCACTCTGCGATGTGTCGTGCGTAAGAACAGCCCTTAGCCGTGGTATATTGGCCATATACCACACCCCCTCGTGCCTTATCGCTTAAATAGACTGTTACAGCAGTGAAAAGGAAAAAGTTCCACACTGAGTTCTCATAAATTGTCATCCAAAATATCACTTGTCCAAGAAATGTGTTTCAGATGTACATTTCTTAATGACATCATGAAAATGGCCGCAAATGATTAGATAAGCACGATATATACAAAGTATTGAATATTGGTTACTATGTATCCGACACCGATGTATTGGTAAAAAGGCCAATATCAGCTGTTAAGATTGGTGAAGCGATAAATTGGGTCGGGCTCCACAAAGACACGACTCAAAAGCTTCCCAGGTTGGCCAGCTGCTGCAGAAAAATAAATCGGTGTTGATTCTCTACCGAGATCATTAAAAAAGTTGAAGAAGAGGGAAGGATGCAAGAGAGGAGGGTGGGTGTTGAGCAGCTTCTGAAAAGAGCAAGAGGGGTGTAACGGCAAGAGAGAGGGGGATACAGAGAGGGATGGGGAAATGAGGGAGAGAACGCAAGAGAGCCTTTGCACCAGTTAAAGCTTTTTCGCTCACACACACCTTAAACACTCAAATCTCAGTGTGTGTGTGGGTGGTGGACAACTGTATGAGCGCACACACGCACACGCACAGTCCACATCAATAAACACACACAAGGACCTGAGGCAGCGTATGGCAGCTTAGAGATCTACCCACAGACCCAAAATAAATACCATTACAAACATAAACGCATAGTATTCTCCGGTGATGGTAGATCAGCTACTTGTAGAGGAGTCCAATCCACAGCTCTCCCATTACCTCCACAGTGGAAAACAGACAATAAGACCCGAAATCAGGTCTCTGAGGCCCTCAGGCCTTCACCATGGATATGATGTGCTGGAAGCCTCCAACTACCAATTAGCTACCTGAACTGTCACATTTACTATGCAATTTTTTCTGCCACAACATAAAACACAAAAGCTGATTAAGTCGGTTTTGCTGTTTCACCCTCTAAATGATGGAGGTTAGGTGGTCTATAGAAATGACCTTGACTATCCTGTACCCCTGCGCATTGACTCGGTACCGTACCCCCTGTGTATAGACTTGATATTGTTATGTAATTTTGTTCTATTACTTTTATTATTTATTTTTTGACTTAAGTTTATTTACTAAATATTTTCTTTACTCTATTTCTTCAATTGCTTTGTTGGTTAAGGGCTTGTAAGTAAGCATTTCACGGGAAAGTCTACACCTGTTGTATTTCGGCGCATGTGACTAATACAATTTGATATGCACGAATTAAAAGAGCCAGGCCAGAGTGGATTAGCCAATCGCATGCAGCCACAGCTCAGGGAGAGGCGGGGTTTGTGAGAGGGGTGGGGTGTTGTTGGCTGAGAGCATTGTTAGTGCGCCAGGTTATCTATGAAGCTAGGATAACTGGTGACCCCTAGTGGTCAAAGTGAGGAGCTGCAGCCAACCTTGAACCACTGTTGCATCAGGGTAAATTATGCATACTGAATTTACATAGTGCTATACATTTTTCTATGCTGTAGGTAGGTCACAAACATATGCAATGATCCATATAGTATACAACAAGGCTTGTCCCCAGAATATATTGTTGTAAAACAACACTTTTTGGGGAAGGTGTCCTTTTTTATTTTATTTTATTTAACTAGTTAAGTCAGTTAAGAACAAATTCTTATTTACAATGACAGAGACAACTATTATCCGTTAGGTGAGTGAACATCGTAGCCAAACATAGACTTCAACTGATGGATTAAGTACCGAGTAGAGGACAACTGCCAGACATCGCTGCCTTGAGGGCCGGAGCAGGGCTGTCTCTCTCGAAAATTGAATTGAAGTGGCTGGTGTTGAGAAGGATCGCCGAGACAGCAACTTGTCTAGCCTGCAGTCGGAGAGAATGCTTTGCTAACGTGACACATCTTTGAAATAATGAAGAACTGGTCTTAACTAGACATGACAGAGTGTGGAGTCATAGGCCTGTGGTTCTACCCCTAACAGAGCTGCGTCCAATGACAAATTCTCCTTTTGGCCTGACAGAGTCGTCCAAATCAGCAGCGAACTTTAGGGGGACAGTTTGCTGGAATAACTTCCCTCCCTACTTCCTGGCCCTGCAGTGCTTCAGGGCCCCACATTTTACCTGCTAAAACCAAACCCTATATCCTTGCCCGTAATCATTACAATAAATGAATACGTGCTTTCTAGCATGCCATCTGGTGACTCCCAATGACATTGCTGCTCCTTGCAAATCCCAGGTCATAATGTGCCGTTTCATACTTTTTACACATTGTTCACAATCACATATGTAATCTACATTAAGTCAGGAAGTTCCAGCTTGGTCGCAAATGGGTCTTCCAAATGAACAATGACCCCAAGCATACTTTCAAAGTTGTGGCAAAATGGCTTAAGGACAAAGGCAAGGTATTGGAGTGGCCATCACAAAGCCCTGACCTCCATCCTACAGAAAATCTGTGGGCAGAACTGAAAAAGCATGTGCGAGCAAGGAGGCCTACAAACCTGACTCAGCTACACCAGCTCTGTCAGGAGGAATGGGCCAAAATTCACCCAACTTATTGTGGAAAGCTTGTGGAAGGTTTGACACAAGTTAAACAATTTAAAAGACAATGCTACCAAATATTAATTGAGAGAATGTAAACTTCTGACCCACTGGGAATGTGATGAAAGAAATAACACCTGAAATAAATCACTCTACTATCATTCTGACATTTCACATTCTTAAAATAAAGTGGTGTTCCTAACTGACCTAGGACAGGGAATTTTTACGAGGATTAAATGTATGGAATTATGAAAAACTGAGTTTAAATGTATTTGGCTAAGGTGTATGTAAACTTCTGACTTCAACTGTATATATACACACATACATATATGCACATATATACAGTTGGAGGTTTACATACACCTTAGCCAAATACATCGATCCAGAGCATCCCAAACATGCTCAATGAGTGACATATCTGGTGGGTATACAGGCCATGGGAGAACTGGGACATTTTCAGCTTCTACTAATTGTGTACAGATCCTTGCGACACGGGCCGTGCGTTATCATGCTGATACATGAGGTGATGGAGGCGGATGAATGGCACAACAATGGGCCTCAGGAACTCGTCACGGTATCTCTGTGCATTCAAATTGACATCGATAAAAATGCAATTGTGTTTGTTGTCCGCAGCTTATACCTGCCCATACCATAACCCCACTGCCACCACGGGGCACTCTATTCACAACGTTGACATCAGCAAATTGCTCGCCTACACACCGCCATATACGCTGTCAGCAATCTGCTGTACCGGGCAGATTTGCCAGTGGCCATCGAAGTTGGGCATTTGCCCACTGAAGTCGGTTACTACGCCGAACTGCAGTCAGGTCAAGACTCTGGTGAGGATGACGAGCTCAGCTTCCCTGAGACAGTGAGTTTTTGCAGAAATTCTCCGGTTGTGCAAACACACAGTTTCATCAGCTATAAAGGTCTCAGACAATCCCTGGCGTGGTTACACGTGGTCTACGGTTGTGAGGCCGGTTGAACGTACTGCCAAATTCTCTAAAACGAAGGTGGCGGTTTATGGTAGAGAAATGAACATTCAATCGTCTAGCAACAGCTCTGGTGGACATTCCTGCAGTCAGCATGCCAATTGCACGCTCCCTCAAAACTTGAGACATCTGTGGCATTGGGTTGTGTGACAAAACTGTACATTTTAGAGTGGCTGTTTATTGTCCCCAGCACAAGTTGCACATGTGTAATGATCATGCTGTTTAACCTGCTTCTTGATATGTCACACCTGTCAGGTGGATGGATTAGCGTGGCAGATGAGAAATGCTCACTAACATGGATGTAAACAAATTTGTGCACAAAATTTGAGAAAAATAATATTTTTGTGCGTATGGAACATTTCTGGGATCTTTTATTTCAGCTCATGAAACATGGGACCAATTCATTACATGTTGCGTTTATATTTTTGTTCAGTGTATATAACCAAGATATCGTTCGTCATTGCGTATTTATTCCTCATGTTACTATTTTTCAATTCTTTCTCCAATTATTTCTCTCTGCGTTGTTGGGAAAAGCCCTTCACTGTTAGTCAACACCTGTTGTTTATGAAGCATGTGACAAATAAATGTAATAAATCAAAATGGTTTGATTAAATGTAACCGCAACTGTAAAACGACTGCTCTATTCTTCCATCTCCTCTTCTTCTATCTCCTTCAGCGCAACAGTAGTTTTCAGCCCCCATTCTGTCCATCAGCACAGAGTTATCCCCCTCGTTCTGCATCACTTCACCACCCTCTCTCTCCCTCCCGCCCTTTCTCCCCCTGGGCTCACACCATTCTGCTGAATCATGCTGAATGAAGTGGCTGCGTAGTCATGCGGCGTGTCTCCGTGGCAACCTTCTTGCCGGTGTCACCTTGTGAGGTAATATTATCATCGCTCTGTTTTGCCCACAGCACATCCTAGTGGCCGGGCATGGGAAGTGCAGCTGATTGTAAACCTAATAATTAAAGGTTGGTTCCTGAGCTGACAAAATGGTGCTCTCATTTCTGTATTTTTCTACCTTCTGTAGAGAAGTTTGACTTCTAAAAAGGAGAACATTTAGTTGAAGATGTATTATTTGTGGATACAGGAAGGGTAGCTTTGGGTTTGCTTGACTGATTAGTGTCCAAACATTCACACATGGCTTCCTGAGGCCAGCTGTATGTGTGTCCCTCTATGGTGCTAGTGCTCTGGGACCTGACCTACTGCAATGCCCTGCCTGGTGGTGGTTCTCCACCACAACACAAGAACATGCCAAGGTAAACTATGTGACACACACAGCCACTCGGATCCATCTTTTAAACGCTGCTACGAGTGTCTTCAAAATTAACGCGTGTGCGCAAACACACACACACGTGCCAAACACCAAACCAGAGCCTTATAAGGCTTCCCTAGAGCCGTCTCCGTCTCAAGCAGGTCGGCACAGCAACTACAGACAAAGCAACAAGTCAAGTAAACTCCCACACCGGCAAGATAGACTGAACACTTCTAAATCTAGTCTGCTCCTGGCACAGAGCTAACTAGCTGCGCCCAAACACACACAATACTACAGTAGAGGACGTGGCCGAGAGATCGGTATCCACCATTAGCTCTTAGGATTGCTACCACCTCGGTCTCTAAGTGATTGGAACCAGACTGCAGGCCCTACAACGGACCATGGCCGGGAGAACTAGCCGAAATAATAAATGACTGTCTTGAGCCCATACGGACAGAGAGGTCGCCGAAAACAGCTGCATCACTAACAAATGTCACGAGGTGGGAATCCTCATGATTTGTAGAACTGTAAACTCTATTTGGGGAAAAAGTGCTGTCATTAAAAAGGGGTTTGGTTGCATAGCAGACTGGCAAACCAACCACAGATTAGACAACATAGAAATCTGATGTTTTTATTGATTAATTTTCATTGAACCTTTATTAAACCAGGTAAAGACCCTCGAGGTTAAAAAAAACCTCTTGTGAGGTGGACCTGGCCAGAGGTCAACAGGAAGTAGCCAGCGTGCCATGTACACAACCCAAGAACACAACACAATGTACAGAGCAGGGTGGCAAACCGCAACATAGAACTAGAACACATAGAGCAGCACAGACCTGGAAGTGCAGGATGATGGTCCAGATGAGGCCCAGGGTCAGCTTGGGGTTACCGTCTGTGATGTCATCGTTCCGGATGTTCACCAGTTTGACCTGGAACATGTAGAACGGGAGGATTTAAACGCCAGGCCTAGCGGTGAACTAAAGCCTTGACCTGGAACATGTAGAACGGGAGGATTTAAACGCCAGGCCTAGCGGTGAACTAAAGCCTTGACCTGGAACATGTAGAACGGGAGGATTTAAACGCCAGGCCTAGTGGTGAACTAAAGCCTTGACCTGGAACATGTAGAACGGGAGGATTTAAACGCCAGGCCTAGCGGTGAACTAAAGCCTTGACCTGGAACATGTAGAACGGGAGGATTTAAACGCCAGGCCTAGCGGTGAACTAAAGCCTTGACCTGGAACATGTAGAATGGGAGGATTTAAACTCCAGGCCTAGTGGTGAACTAAAGCCTTGACCTGGAACATGTAGAACGGGAGGATTTAAACTCCAGGCCTAGTGGTGAACTAAAGCCTTGACCTGGAACATGTAGAACGGGAGGATTTAAACTCCAGGCCTAGTGGTGAACTAAAGCCTTGACCTGGAACATGTAGAACGGGAGGATTTAAACGCCAGGCCTAGCGGTGAACTAAAGCCTTGACCTGGAACATGTAGAACGGGAGGATTTAAACGCCAGGCCTAGCGGTGAACTAAAGCCTTGACCTGGAACATGTAGAACGGGAGGATTTAAACGCCAGGCCTAGCGGTGAACTAAAGCCTTGACCTGGAACATGTAAAACGGGAGGATTTAAACGCCAGGCCTAGCGGTGAACTAAAGCCTTGACCTGGAACATGTAGAACGTGAGGATTTAAACGCCAGGCCTAGCGGTGAACTAAAGCCTTGACCTGGAACATGTAGAACGGGAGGATTTAAACGCCAGGCCTAGTGGTGAACTAAAGCCTTGACCTGGAACATGTAGAACGGGAGGATTTAAACGCCAGGCCTAGTGGTGAACTAAAGCGTTGACCTGGAACATGTAGAACGGGAGGATTTAAACTCCAGGCCTAGTGGTGAACTAAAGCCTTGACCTGGAACATGTAGAATGGGAGGATTTAAACGCCAGGCCTAGCGGTGAACTAAAGCCTTGACCTGGAACATGTAGAACGGGAGGATTTAAACGCCAGGCCTAGCGGTGAACTAAAGCCTTGACCTGGAACATGTAGAACGGGAGGATTTAAACGCCAGGCCTAGCGGTGAACTAAAGCCTTGACCTGGAACATGTAGAACGGGAGGATTTAAACGCCAGGCCTAGTGGTGAACTAAAGCCTTGACCTGGAACATGTAGAACGGGAGGATTTAAACGCCAGGCCTAGCGGTGAACTAAAGCCTTGACCTGGAACATGTAGAATGGGAGGATTTAAACTCCAGGCCTAGTGGTGAACTAAAGCCTTGACCTGGAACATGTAGAACGGGAGGATTTAAACTCCAGGCCTAGTGGTGAACTAAAGCCTTGACCTGGAACATGTAGAACGGGAGGATTTAAACTCCAGGCCTAGTGGTGAACTAAAGCCTTGACCTGGAACATGTAGAACGGGAGGATTTAAACGCCAGGCCTAGTGGTGAACTAAAGCCTTGACCTGGAACAGAGCTGGGTAACCATGTGCTCCATGTTATTAACCGGTCATCACATGACTTCTTGCTCACCATTGCAAGATTGAATACTGAAAAGGCTATATATTTTGTGTGAATACCCTCCTGATTCCTTACTGCTTTCTCACACCAGTGCACATAAAAGCAATGAAACCAGGAGAGGAAGCCGCTGAAGGCTACGGAGATGCAGTCCCTGTCAAGTAGGAGCAGGTGTCTATAAGACAGAGGTGCAGCATTGGGCAGTGACGCGTGAGGTGCGACTGTGGTCATCTGGGAGGCCCAGTCATGCAGAGCTGACACGTTGGGACACGGGGCCGAGAGAAAGGTCATCTCAATGATTTTATTTATGGATGTGCTTTGTATGGGGTTTTAAAAATGGCAAAATAGACCAAACTAAATAAAGAAACAAAAATCTATTTCCAACAGCAGACGACAGAGTGTGGCTTTAGTTTGGCTCAATGTGTATTGCTGAGTGCGTGAGTACCTGCTGAAATATTGAGTGGGTTTGAAAGCGGCAGTTGTGTGTGTGTGTGTGTGTGTGTGTGTCAGTTGTACCTGTCTCTGTTTGAGGAAGTCCAGGGCGATCTGGACATTCTGGAGCCGGTGGAATCGCATGCGACCCTTTTCTCTGGGCTGAAGGGGGGGAAAAAGCACGAAAGAGAGAGAGATGAGTGTATGAAAAGATCTCACCTTTTTTTTTCTCTCACAATGCTGACCAGTGAGAGAGACATATAAGCCGTGAGGAGTGTCGTTCCCAATTCAAAGTGCAGTGAGGGGAAAACTATGCCTGGGCCGCTGTAATGGCACGGCATTATCCTAGAGGGCGCTGTCTTCAACTGTTGTCAAAGACATGCCAACAAGCATCCTCACAGCAGAGCAGGAAACAACA
>NC_074696.1:38984521-39099521 GCF_029448725.1 Salvelinus fontinalis | reverse complement strand
GTATCCCTCTCTCTCACACAGTATCCCTCTCTCTCACACAGTATCCCTCTCACTCTCTCACAAGGTATCTCTCACACACACAGTCTCTCTCATACACAGTAACACACACTCTCTCATACACAGTAACACACACTCTCTCATACACAGTAACACACACTCTCTCATACACAGTAACACACACTCTCTCATACACAGTAACACACACTCTCTCATACACAGTAACACACACTCTCTCATACACAGTAACACACACTCTCTCATACACAGTAACACACTCTCTGTGGTTGAAATGTGAGGTGAATGCGTCACACAGACAGTAAAAGGAGAATCAGCGTCTAGATTAGGGGTGGCCTGATTGGTGTCACGCTTTCTTCATCCCTAGCAAACACAGCTGATTAATCAAATTGCATTCTAAACTGAAGATCATGATTAGTTGATTATTGGAGTCAGGTGTGTTAGCTGGGGCTGGGGATAAAACTGTGACACCAATCAGGCCCTCGAGGACTGGAACTGCCCATTCCTGCTCTAGGTGGACCAGTCAGCAGTCTCATGTTAGTCCACCCGTCTGTCAGTTACAATGAGTCCACCCGTCTGTCAGTTACAATGAGTCCACCCGTCTGTCAGTTACAATGAGTCCACCCGTCTGTCAGTTACAATGAGTCCACCCGTCTGTCAGTTACAATGAGTCACCATGTGCCCCGGGACATGAGTCACCATGTGCCCCGGGACATGAGTCACCATGTGCCCCGGGACATGAGTCACCATGTGCCCCGGGACATGAGTCACCATGTGCCCCGGGACATGAGTCACCATGTGCCCCGGGACATGAGTCACCATGTGCCCCGGGACATGAGTCACCATGTGCCCCGGGACATGAGTCACCATGTGCCCCGGGACATGAGTCACCATGTGCCCCGGGACATGAGTCACCATGTGCCCCGGGACATGAGTCACCATGTGCCCCGGGACATGAGTCACCATGTGCCCCGGGACCTGAGTCACCATGTGCCCCGGGACCTGAGTCACCATGTGCCCCGGGACCTGAGTCACCATGTGCCCCGGGACCTGAGTCACCATGTGCCCCGGGACCTGAGTCACCATGTGCCCCGGGACCTGAGTCACCATGTGCCCCGGGACCTGAGTCACCATGTGCCCCGGGACATGAGTCACCATGTGCCCCGGGACATGAGTCACCATGTGCCCCGGGACATGAGTCACCATGTGCCCCGGGACATGAGTCACCATGTGCCCCGGGACATGAGTCACCATGTGCCCCGGGACATGAGTCACCATGTGCCCCGGGACATGAGTCACCATGTGCCCCGGGACATGAGTCACCATGTGCTCTTAGAAATGAGTCACCATGTGCTCTTAGAAATGAGTCACCATGTGCTCTTAGAAATGAGTCACCATGTGCTCTTAGAAATGAGTCAACATGTGCTCTTAGAAATGAGTCACCATGTGCTCTTAGAAATGAGTCACCATGTGCTCTTAGAAATGAGTCACCATGTGCTCTTAGAAATGAGTCACCATGTGCTCTTAGAAATGAGTCACCATGTGCTCTTAGAAATGAGTCACCATGTGCTCTTAGAAATGAGTCATCATGTGCTCTTAGAAATGAGTCATCATGTGCTCTTAGAAATGAGTCACCATGTGCTCTTAGGAATGAGTCACCATGTGCTCTTAGGAATGAGTCACCATGTGCTCTTAGGAATGAGTCACCATGTGCTCTTAGAAATGAGTCATCATGTGCTCTTAGAAATGAGTCATCATGTGCTCTTAGAAATGAGTCATCATGTGCTCTTAGAAATGAGTCACCATGTGCTCTTAGGAATGAGTCACCATGTGCTCTTAGAAATGAGTCATCATGTGCTCCGAGAAGTCTTTGCCTGCCTCTGAAATGGCACCCTATCCCCTACATAGTGCACTACTTTTGACCAGGCCCCATTGGCCTCTAGTCAAAAGTAGTGCACTATAAGGAATAAAGGGTTTAGATAGGGACACATGCATTTCCCTCACTGTAATATTGACATTATTAGACAACGATGTGTTAATCAACCCGAGTTCCCTTAAAGAGGTCTTTCTCAATGTGAGGGAGGGTGTGTCTCAGGGTCATGCCCCGGTACACAATGTAACAGTTGTTAGTGTGTGTGATGGTCGTCGAGGTGTGAAGGTTGGTGGCCGGGTGTGTCTTGCTGAGTTTGTTTGTGTGTTTGTGTCTTACCAGGGTAACTCCAGAGAGGACCTCCAGGAGGGAGATCAAGTTGTGTCCATCTCTCAGGTCCTCGTACAGGTCTGTGATGTGCTTCCTCACCTGACGGGGAGAGAGAGATGAAACAATTCAGAGGTTGAATGGCTGCTCTTCCCAGATGACCTATGTCGGTTGTCACCCACAGCACACGGCCTACAGCAGAGCCTGGACCTGCTAGAGCAGTACTGCCAGACCTGGGCCCTGGCAGTAAACCCCAAAAAGACTAAAATGATGATTTTCCAGAGAAGATCCAGATCTCAGGGAATTAGACCAAAGTTCTCAATTGGTACAAAATATATAGAGTACTGCACACACTACAATTACTTAGGTTTAAAAATAAGCTCAACTGGACACCTTAATGAGGCAGTGAATGAACTGAGAGAGAAAGCACGCAGGGCATTCTATGCCATTAAAAAGGAAATTCAAATTGAAATACCTATTAAAATTTGGCTAAAACTAATTGAATATGTCATTGAACCAATTGCACTTTATGGCAGCGAGGTGTGGGGTCCACTTGCAAAACAAGATTTCATCAAATGGGACAAACATCCCATTGAAACCCTGCATGCAGAGTTCTGTAAGATTCACCTACATGTCCAGAGGAAAACTACAAACAATGCATGCAGGGCAGAATTAGGCAAATATCCACTAATAATAAAAACTCAAAAAAGAGCAATTAAGTTTTGGAAACATCTAAAATACAGTGACCCCCTCTCATATCATTACCAAGCCCTGCAATGCCAAGAGCTGAGCAAAGAAAAGAGTCCCCTCATCCAGCTGGTCCTGGGGCTGAGTTCACAAACCTGTTCTACTAACACACTGAAGCCTCAGGACCAGAACATCCAATCAATCAGGATAAACCAAATTACAACACAGTCAAAACAAAACTATATTACTTATTGGGAAACACAAGCACAAACACAAAGCAAAATGCAGTGCTATCTGGCCCTAAATCGACAGTACACCGTGGCTAAATATTTGACCATGGTTACTGATCAAAACCTTAGAAAAACCTTGACAAAGTACAGGCTCAGTGAGCACGGCCTTGCCATTGAGAAGGGTAGACACAGGAAAACCTGGCTCCCTGTAGAGGAAAGGCTGTGCAACCACTGCACAACAGCAGAACCTGAGACAGAGCTGCATTTCCTGACAAAATGTCAAAAATATAAAACAATTAGAGAGTGTAATTTCCCCAAATTTGAAACCCTTATTCCAGGTTTCAAAGACCTCTCTGATGAGGATAGGCTACCCGTCCTGTTGGGGGAGGACGCAGAGAGCTGTGGGTTGGCAGTGCACTACATTGCTGGCTGCCATAAGATGAGGGACAGTGTCTGACAGACCAATCAACCTGCACATGTCCTCTACTGTATGTTTATTGTTATTGTTGAATGTGTTGGTTATTTTGACCCTTGGTTATTGTTGTTACTGTTGTCCCGTTGACAATTTTGATTCTCATTTTTATATTGTAAATAAGCTTTGGCAATATGTACGCTGTTACGTCATGCCAATAAAGCAAATTGAATTGAATTGAGAGAGAGAGAGATGGGGAGAGAGAGAGTGGGAGAGAGAGAGAGAGAGAGAGAGATGGGGAGAGAGAGAGAGAGAGAGAGAGAGAGAGAGAGAGAGAGAGGAAAAGAAAAACAGAGTTAATTACGTATTCATCTTGTTCAAATCATCTCAGTGTTTACATAGCATTGTTGACATAAGCAATGCTCCTAGGGACCCTAGTTGCCAGGATGACAAACACTGCGCTCCGGCTGTGACCCCATGTGGCGTCTCAGGGCCGAGATGTCCGGGGACAACCGTTGGCACGGCGACTCAGCAGCTGGCAGGCCTATTTCGTCACCCTTTGTGAGAAAGTGGGCCATCTTTCTCAGACCCTGCTGATGGACTCCCAATGACTAAGCTAAACAGCTCAGTGCTAGGAACCAGGAATTAAAAAAGAGGGAGAGAAAGGAAAGGAGGGACTGGCATTTAGAAAGAGGCGACGGAGGCTAATTACTGTCTCATTCACAGCTGACAATGACGTGTGGTTTAACTGGAGGCAATGGAGCCATTATCGAGAGCAGAGCAGAGAAATACAGAGAGACTTTTTGTCCTACTTCTATGAGACATCCTCATTAGACTAAAAAATACCTCCCTACCCTTAAAAACACATTGCAAACCACCACAACCTCCACACAATCACATTACAAACGTACATACAACGAGAGAAAGAGAAAAAAAAGAGCAAGAGAAAAAGAGAGGGATAGAGAAAGAAAAAGAGGGAGAGAGAAAGAAAGAAAAAGAGGGAGAGAGAAAGAAATGAGGGAGAGAGAAAAAAAAGGCTGAGGAAATGAGGATGACAGGAAAGAAATGAAGATGAGGAGAAGCAATAAAAGAAAGCTGAGTGAAGGGGCAGTTGAGTGTGATAGAACATGACAAGGCTTCTAGAAGACAGGGATTACGTACTAGCAATTCATTATAAGGAGACGTAGCCACTCTTGCTTGTGTTACATTCTTGGTCTGCATTGAGCGACTGATAACCTAGGAACATATTGGGAGAGAGAAACAAAAACCGAGAAATAGAAAGGTCGTCTTAAAGACAGGAGTCCTCTGTGTGAACACGCGGTGCGAGTCAAAGCATCCCCATCACAGACCTGAGAGAATAAACTCCCACAGTGCTCTTTGGTTACCTTGGCGTGATTGACAGCTGAAGGGCAGGGGCCAGTGGTGGAGGGGTGTGTGTGTACACTGACCTGACTTAAATTCTATGTCTTGGGGTTACGTGTTTGATTAAAACAGTCCTCGTGCTCTGGGTAAAACTGGGTTGTGGCTCGAGCCATACTAGGCCTAGACTAATCTCAGCACCCAGAATCATCTTAAAACTCTCACATGAGCCTAGGCCAGGCTTTTAGTGGCTCACATTCACAACACATATATGTTTGAGGACCACTGTGCTATATTACATAACACCGCAAACGGCACAAGCTGTAAAAATACAAAACACTTCACTGCATTTCAAATACGTGAGCTGCAATAGCGTAAATTCCACATTCATCCAGCAGAGGGCGACTTGTGCCTTTTAATCCGAGGAGCCGAACGGCCCCAGAAACAACGGGCCTTCTCTATGTCCTGTTGGTCAACGGTCAGCTCTCCTCATGGGTGCATCTCAATAGTCTAGGACTGGAAATAGAGTCGGAGTCTCCTGCTAGGAAGCCTAACCCCACACACAAGGAGAGAGGAAGCCATCTAGAATGTTTCCTCACATCCTTCTGTTGCCCTGCTCGCTTCCTTTATCCTCTCCTTCCGTTGCTTCTGCTCCCAGTCCCCTGTTCAGTCGACATCTCTCCCTCGGTCTCTCAATGCTCTCTGGCTAATAAACACACTCTATCCATCGATGTGTGGAAGGTTGGCCTCGGTGCGTGATGAGAAAGAGGGGATGTGTTAGGCTGGTCGTGGGTGTTGAAGAGTTGATCGTGTGTTAATTAGATGGGTATCATGGGGGGGTTGTTATTACTCTGACTGGAAATGATCTCTCGTGCGATAACAGAGTGTTTTAGCGCGCGGGCGTGTGTGTGTGTGCGTGGTCATCTTCATTCCACTTAAATGGAACTATTTCTCTGCCTCTGATTCAATGCATGTCTTCCCTATTCAACCGATTTACATTCCATTTTGCTGCCACTTCTTGACACGGGGAGTTCCGAAGTACGACACGTCAATGTGTTGTAATCATAATTGGTGGGAATGTAGATGATTACACAACTAGTGCAGTCATTTCTTTAGTTGCTGAATCACAGCTCAGCTTTGAGACACACGGAGAGAAGCCTGGTCCCAGATCTGTGCATGTTAAGGGTGGCAATGACCAAAGGAGTTGGTTAGAAGGCACAAACAGATCTGGGACCAGACTACCGTAAACTGTGTTTGGGGTTGATAAAACGTGCATGCTGTATCTGGGTGTTGTTCAGTCAGCGGAAACGTCACGGTTGGTTACTCGCAGCGGTCGGCTCCACTGCTGTGCTACAGTTAGAGTGGTGCCACCCAACGAGACAGTGCACCTGGGTCTCACACACACTAGTTAGTACATAAAGTCTCTTTGTATGCGAGGCTGAACTCATGTTTTTGGGGTCATCTGCACTGAGTGTACAGAAGACCTGCTCTTTCCATGACAGACTGACTAGGTGAATCCGGGGGGAAACTATGATCCCTTATTGATGTCACTTGTTAAATCCACTTCAATCAGTGTAGATGAAGGGGAGGAGACATGTTAAAGAATGATGTTTAAGCATTGAGACAATTGAGACATGGTTTGTGTATGTGTGCCATTCGGAGGGTGAATGGACAAGACAAAAGATGTAAGTGCCTTTGAACGGGGTATGGTAGTAGGTACCAGGCACACCGGTTTGTGTCAAGAACTGCACTGCTGCTGTTTTTTTAACGCTCAACAGTTTCCTGTGCGTATCAAGAATGGTTCACAACCCAAAGGACATCCAGCAAACTTGACTCAACTGTGGGAAGCATTGGAGTCAACATCGGCCAGCATCTCAGTGGAACACTTTCGACACCTTGTAGAGTCCATGCCCCGACAAATTGAGGCCCCGACAAAGGCGAAACGGGGGATGCGACTCAATATTAGGAAGGTGTTCTTAACGTTTTGTACACTCAGTGTATATTGGTGCACTGCACACTCTGCTTCTTCTGTTGAGATCCACCAAAAGACACTAGTATCCACTGTCTTCTTCTGTCCTCTTTCTGCAACTAAATGTCTCCATGTGCCACAGCTCCCTGCCTTGTCTGGTAAAGATCTACTGTGTGTGTGTCTGAAGGCTGGTTTCCCGGACACATATTAAGCCGAGTTCTGAGCTAAAAAGCTTTTGAAATGGAGATTCTCCAAATATACTAAACAAAAATATAAAATGCAAAAAATTCAACGTTTTTACTGAGTTACAGGTCATATAAGGAAATCAGTCAAATGAAATAAATGCAGTAGGCTCTAATCTATAGATTTCACATGGCTGTGCAGGGCGCAGCCATGGGTGGACCTGAGAGGGTATATGCCCACCCACTGGGAAGCCAGACCCAGCCAATCAGAATGAGTTTATTGCCCACAAAAGGATTTTCTTACAGACATAAATACTCCTGTTTCCTCAGCTGTCCGGTGAAAAAGACGGATGTGGAGGTCCTGGGATGTCGTGGTTACACGTGGTCTGTGAGGCCGGTTGGACGCACTGCCAAATTCACTAAAATAACGTTGGAGGCGGCTTATGGTAGAGAAATGAACATTCAATTCTCTGGTAACAATTGCACGCTCCCTCAACTTGAGACATTTGTGGCATTGTGTTGTGTGACAAAACTGAACTTTTCAGAGTGGCCTTTTATTGTCCCCAGCACAAGGTGCACCTGTGTAATGATCATGCTGTTTAACCTGCTTCTTGATATGCCACACCTGTCAGGTGGATGGATTATCCTGGCAAAGGAGATATTCTCATTTACAGGGATGGAAATACAGTCGTGGACAAAATTTGAGATAAATAAGATTTCTGTGCGTATGGAACATTTCTGGGATCTTTTATTTCAGCTCATGAAACATGGGACAAACACTTTACATCAGGGATATTCAACTCTTACCCTACGAGGTCCGGAGCCTGCTGGTTTTATGTTCTGCCTCATAATTAAAATTGCACCAAGTGTCCAAGTTCTAAATCAGTTCCTGATTAGAACAAAATGCAGTGGCACTGGCTTCAAGGTCCAGAGTTGAGTTTGAGGGTTTAACATGTTGCGTTTATATTTTTGTTCAGTATAATATGTTTTTTTTTGTCCACGACTAGGTTAAAATCGGTGTCTGGAAAACCAGCCCTAGTTGTGTCACTGCATTCCTGGCGAGCTGTCAACACAGGTCCCAACAGTTTGTGGTGAAGGCAGTGTTTATATGGACGTGTGTGTTTGATCTGTACACACACACACACACCAACACACACACACACACCAACACACACAAACACTCCGACTGGCAGCCATACACCCGGACCTGACCACATGACGGCACACACACACACACACACACAACCCGACCACAGCCACCTGTCTGTCAGCTGATATAAACATGGGCGCAGTCAGGTAGATCGGAGTGATGTCAGTGAATAGCGGGAGCCAAGACAAACACAGGAACAGGTAGACTGACTGGCTCGTGTCGTCACCTGTACTGTCTGTCAGCCTCCGCTGAACAGCCACGAGCTCTGTGCTATGTAAACACCTGCGTTAGGGTGGACTGTCAACGGTATTAGATACTAGACTGATAGGACAGGATTAGAAAAGGAACCTGGATTCATTCCATCCGGACTACAATAGACGAAAGACGTATCGCTTTGGTCTTAGTCTAAGACTGTACAACACGTCCTGCCACGAGTCAATTAACTTACAATGCATTCGGAAAGTATTCAGACCCCTTCACTTTTTCCAAGCGTGTGTGAGAGAGAGACCCGAAACTGTATTACAAATGAAAAACTGAAATATCACATTTATTTAAGTATTCAGACCCTTTACTCAGTACTTTGTTGAAGCACCTTTGGTAGTGATTATAGCCTTGAGTCTTCTTTGCTATGACGCTACAACCTTGGCACACCTGTATTTGAGGAGTTTCTCCCATTCTTCTCAGCAGATCCTCTCAAGCTGCACAGCTATTTTTAGGTCTCTCCAGAGATGTTCGATCAGGTTCAAGTCCGGGCTCTGGCTGGGCCACTTAAGGACATTGAGACTTGTCCCGAAGCCACTTCTGAGTTGTCTTGGCTGAGTGTTAGGGTCGTTGTCCTGTTGGAAGCAGAACCTTCGCCCCAGTTTGAGGTCCTGAGTGCTCTGGAGCAGGTTTTCAGCAAGGATCTCTCTGTACTTTGCTCCGTTCATCTTTCACTCGATCCTGGTTCCTGGTCACCTCCCTGACCAAGGACATTCTTCCCCGATTCCTCAGTTTTCCCGGGCGGCCAGCTCTAGGAAGAGTCTTGGTGGTTCAAAATTCCTTCCATTTAAGAACGATGGAGGCCACTGTGTTCTTGGGGACCTTCGATACTGCCGACATTTGTTGTTACCCTTCCCCAGATCTGTGCCTCGACACAATCCTGTCGTCTCTGAGCTCTACGGACAATTCCTTCGACCTCATGGTTTGGTTTTGCTCTGACATGCACTGTCAACAGTGGGACCTTATATAGACAGGTGTGTGCCTTTCTAAATCATGTCCAATCAATGGAATTTACCACAGGTGGACTACAATCAAGTAGTAGAAACATCTCAAGGATGATCAATGGAAACAGGATGCACCTGAGCTCAATTTCAGGTCTCACAGCAAAGGGTCTGAATACTTATGTAAATAAGGCATTTCTTTATTTAATTTATATATATATTTTTTTCGCTTTGTCATTATGGGGTATTTATTGTGTGTAGATTGATGAGGAAATACCAGTTCCTCCAGAATCCCAGTGGGTATTAATGTATATCAATACCAAATACAGGTGTCATTAACCCTTTCATTTATTTCTCTGCAAACCATACATCCTTTCTTAAGTCATATTTCTGCCTCTATTCTTCTCTCTCTCCTTAAGTCCTCTTCCCCTCCCTCCTCCTTCCTTTCCACCGCTCTCCCTCTTTATTTAATGACTTCCCTCCCCTCCCAGACAGTGAAAGGTCACTGCTCCCTCCAGCTCCAGTAAATAAAACTCTCCTTAACGCCAACTGAACATTGTCTAATGTTACAGACAGGGCGCCGGGCCAGCGGTGTGTGTGTGTCTGTGCCAACGTTGCTGCCCATCCTCAGTCCGTCTGACCGACATTACATTACAGCGTAGATATACGCATCGCACTAGAGTGATGAGGTCAGACGCCTCATTCCACAGTCATGTGGTGGAATGCCCAGTCTATGTGATCTACGTCTACGGTAGTTTCAGGTTTCAACGTCACACACATGTACAGTGAAATGCCTTTCTTGCAAACTCAAAACGCAACAATGCAGTAATCAATAACAACGTAATATTACAACAACTAATGAGGAATAAGAATAACACCATAAATAATAAATAAATAATAAGTAAATAAGGATACTACAGTGTCAGTTCCTTGGGCAGCATACTTGAGTGGACGTAGATGCACTATATATACAAAAGTATGTTGACACTCCTAATGAGTGGATTTGGCTATTTCAGTCACACCCGTTGCTGACAGGTGTATGAAATCGAGCACACAGCCGTGCAATCTCCATAGACAAACACTGGCAGTAGAATGGCCTTACTGAAGAGCTCAGGGACTTTCAACGTGGCACCGTCATAGAATGTCACCTTTCCAACATGTCAGCTTGTAAAATGACCGGGGAAGCACTAGCAGGCCAGGCATCTGTTAGTGCTGTTATTGTGCAGTGGAAAGGTCTATGAGCAACAACGGCTCAGCGGTTGTAGTGTATATATAGGGGTAAGGTGACCAGTGATGGAAAAAGTCCCCAATTGTCCGACTTGAGTAAAAGTAAAAGATACCTTAATAGAAAGTACAAGTAGAAATCATTTCAAATTCCTTATATTAAGCAACGCAAACGGCCACATTTTCTTTTATTTATTTATTTATTTACGGATAGCCAGGTGCTCCAACACTCAGACACCACTTACAGTTGAAGTTGGAAGTTAACATACACTTAGGTTGGAGTCATTAAAACCACAAATGTCTTGTTAACTTCTTGCGACTACAGGGGGTGCTGTTTTCTCATTAGCATAATTGCATTACAGATTAAACGGCTTCCTACTAAATTCTTGCTTGTACAATATGCATATTATTACTATTATTGGATAGAAGACACTCTCTAGTTTCTATAGGCGTTGGAATTTCGTCTCTGAGTGGAACAGAACTCATTCTACAGCAATTTCCCTGACATGGAGTCAGATTTCACACATTTTGGCCCCTGATCTGGAGTCAGTTTAAAGGCCACTGTGAACGCTATCAGGATACGGACACTGCTTACGTCTTCCCCTGGATGCCTTTACGTGATGACGATTTGAATGGTATCGATTGCGCAATCACAGCCACTATAAATAAAAAAAAACCTGTAGGTAGGAACTCTTTTCCAGCTGCGTCGGGCGCGCGGTGGACACCGACCTGCTCTTTTTCCAAGCATTAGTGTAGCCAGTAATATTTCTCAGGTCATGTTTTTACTCGTTATAGGAGTTAAAAACATCATAAGGTAGTTAATTTAAACCGTTTTATAGCAATTTATATCCGCTTAGTGCGCATTTTGGGACATTTATTTCTGAGACACTTTGAAGCGCCGGGCAGGTTTCCAGTTCATGCCGAACGCAGTTGGCATTTCCACATGGCAAGAGGACAGCTTTCCACCAAAAGACGATTAGACCCAAGAAAGGATTCTTTGCCCAAGATTCTGATGGAAGAACAGCTCAAAGTAGGAATAATTTATTATGATAAATCGTGTTTGTCGAAAAATGTTAATCGCTTATGACGCCATCTTGCTAGACGTAGCTTCGCTTGGCGCAAACTGTATTGAAAAGTAAGGATAATTTAAAAAATGTAAATCAGCGATTGTATTAAGAATTAAATTGTCTATCAATCGCTGTCCACCCTATATTTTTTCGTCACGTTTATGAGTTTTTATGTATACGACTAGATCACTGTCTAATATGGCGCACGATATTGTCTGACCAGCTGGGCAACTTTTGTCATTGTCTAACCATGATTTTGGTGGCTAAATATGCACATTTTCGAACAAACTGTATATGTATGTTGTAATGTGATGTTACAGGAGTGTCATCTGAAGAATTCTGAGAAGGTTAGTGAAAAAATTAATATATTTTGGCGATGTTCACGTTATCGCTCTCTTTGGCTAGAATCAATGCTCTGGTAACGTTTGCATATGTGGTATGCTAATATAACGATTTATTGTGTTTTTGCTGTAAGACACTTAGAAAATCTGAAATATTGTCTGTATTCACAGGATCTGTGTCTTTCGATTAGTGTATGCTGTGTATTTTTACGAAATGTTTGATGATTAGTAATTAGGTAAACACGTTGCTCTATGTATTTATTCTAGTCCATTTGTGACGGTGGGTGCAATTGTAAACTATGATATCTACCTGAAATATGCACATTTTTCTAACAAAACCTATCCTATACCATAAATATGTTATCAGACTGTCATCTGATGAGGTTTTTTCTTGGTTAGTGGCTATCAATATCTTAGTTTAGCCGAATTGGTGATAGCACCTGATGGAGTAAGAAACTGATGGAGTTAGAAAAGTGGTGTCTTTTGCTAACGTGGTTAGCTAATAGATTTACATATTTTGTCTTCCCTGTAAAACATTTAAAAAATCTGAAATGGTGGCTTTATTCACAAGATCTGTATCTTTCATTAGGTGTCTTGGACTTGTGATTTAATGATATTTAGATGCTACTATTTAATTGTGACGCTATGCTAGGCTATGCTACTCAGTGTGGGGGGGGTGGTGGGTGCTCCCGGACCCGGGGTAGATACTCGTGAAAGGTTAACAAACTATAGTTTTGGCAAGTCAGTCAGGACATCTACCTTGTGCATGACACAAGTAATTGTTCCAACAATTGTTTACAGACAGATTACATTTATAATTCACTGTATCACAATTCCAGCGGGTCAGAAGTTTACATACACCAAGTTGACTGTGCCTTTAAACAGCTTGGAAAATTCCAGAACATGTCATGGCTTTAAAAGCTTCAGATAGGCTCATTGACATCATTTGAGTCAATTGGATGTGTACCTGTGGATGTATTTCAAGGCCTACCTTCAAACTCAGTGCCTCTTTGCTTGACATCATGGAAAAAAATCAGAAGAAATCAGCCAAGACCTCAGAAAAAAAATTGTAGACCTCCACAAGTCTGGTTCATCCTTGGGAGCAATTTCCAAATGCCTGAAAGTACCACGTTCATCTTTACAAACAATAGTACGTATAAACACCATGGGACCACGCAGCCGTCATACCACTCAGGAAGGAGACGCGTTCTGTCTCCTAGTGATGAACGTACTTTAGTGCGAAAAGTGCAAATCAATCCCAGAACAACAGCAAAGGACCTTGTGAAGATGCTGGAGGAAACAGGTACAAAAGTCTCTATATCCACAGTAAAACGAGTCCTATATAGACATAACCTGAAAGGCCGCTCAGCAAGGAAGAAGCCACTGTTCCAAAACCGACATAAAAAAGCCAGACAACGGTTTGCATCTGCACATGGGGACAAAGATCGTACTTTTTGGAAAAATGTCCTCTGGTCTGATGAAACAAAAATAGAACTGTTTGGCCATAATGACCATCGTTATGTTTGGAGGAAAAAGGGGGACGCTTGCAAGCCAAAGAACACCTTCTCAACCGTGAAGCACGGGGGTGGCAGCATCATGTTGTGGGGGTGCTTTGCTGCAGGAGGGGCTGGTGCACTTCACAAAATAGATGACATCATGAGGTAGGACAATTATGTGGATATATTGAAGCAACATCTCAAGACATCAGTCAGGAAGTTAAAGCTTGGTCGGAAATGGGTCTTCCAAATGGACAATGACCCCAAGCACACTTCCAAAGTTGTGGCAAATGGCTTAAGGACAACAAAGTCAAAGTATTGGAGTGGCCATCACAAAGCCCTGACCTCAATCCTATAGAAAATTTGTGGGCATAACTGAAAAAGCGTGTGCGAGCAAGGAGGCCTACAAACCTGACTCAGTTACACCAGATCTGTCAGGAGGAATGGGCCAAAATTCACCCAAATTATTGTGGGAAGCTTGTGGAAGGCTACCCGAAACATTTGACCCAAGTTTAAATTGTTTAAGGCAATGCAACCAAATACTAATTGAGTGTATGTAAACTTCTGACCCACTGGGAATGTAATGAAAGAAATAAAAGCTGAAATAATTCTCTCTACTATCATTCTGACATTTTCCATTCTTAAAACAAAGTGGTGATCCTAAATGACCTAAGACAGGGAATTTTTTACGAGGACTAAATGTCAGGAATTATGAAAAACTGAGTTTAAATGCATTTGGCTAAGGTGTATGTAAATTTCCGACTTCAACTGTACAACTGAAGCATGTCTTTAGTGAGTCCGCCAGATCAGAGGCTGTAGGGGTCTGTGAATTAGACCATTTTCCTGTCCTGCTAAGCATTCAAAATGTAATTAGTACTTTTGGGTGTCAGGGAAAATACATGGAGTAAAAAGAACATAATTTGCTTTAGGAATGTTGTGAAACAAAAGTATGCAAAAATACAAATAGAAAGGAAAGTACAGATCCCCAAAAAGGGGTAAGTACCAGATAAAATACCAGATATAGTACTTTGAAGTATTTTTACTTAAGCACTTCCCACCACTGAAGGTGACTAGGCATCAGGATATAAGATAAACAGAGTAGCAGCAGCTTGTATGTGAGTGGATGTACGTGTAAATGTATGTGCATGTGTGTGTGTGTGTGTGTGTGTGTGTGTGTGTGTGTGTGTGTGTGTGTGTGTGTGTGTGTGTGTGTGTGTGTGTGTGTGTGTGTGTGTGTGTGTGTGTGTGTGTGTGTGTGTAGGGCCCTGTGAGTGTGCATAGAGACAGTGCAACAACAAAAAAAGGTCAATAAAAATACAAGGTTAACTCCGATAGCTATTTAAAAAACTATTTATCAGTGTTATTGCTTGGGGATAGAAGCTGTTCAAGAGCCTGCTGGTGCCAGACTTGATGAACCGGTACCGTTTGCCGTGGGGAAGCAGAGAGAAAAGTCTATGGCTTGGGTGGTTGGAATCTTTAACCATTTTCCAGGCCTTCCTACCACACTGCCTGATATAGAGGTCCTGGGTGGCAGGAAGCTCGGCCCCAGTGATGTACTGGGCTGTCCGCACCACCCTCTGTAGAGCCATGCGATCGAGGGCCGTGCTATTGCCATACCAAGCAGTGTTGCAGCCAGTCAAGATGCTCAATGATACAGCCAATGGTGGTGGGGGGGTGGTGGTGCTTGAACAGTTGGCCACTGGACAGACAGACTTTCTTATAAATATTTGAGATAAGACACACAGTGAGAGAACCCAGAAAAAAGATATATAAGAAAACGTAAAAACAAGCACCTAGACAGACAGACACAGCAACACAGACAGACAAACACAGATAACCCCATACAGACAACAGAGATACACTAAAACTATTCAATTGATTTAATGCCAGACAGAAATATCATGCTATCACCTCGCCCTGCAAATGCATCTAATCATATTATTAGCTAGTGCGGCAGATAATAACAGCCGGAACATAACTGAGTCAGTGCTGGAGGCAGGGCACGGCTCATTCAGCCCTGTGTGGAATATAAAAACTAATTCAGAACTACCATCCTAGCTCATTCATTTTTACGATGGTCTGAGTCACGATACCTCTGTGTGTGTGTGTGTGTGTGTGTGTGTGTGTGTGTGTGTGTGTGTGTGTGTTCCCCACCGACCCCCAAAATGATGCTGCGATGCATTACCGTACCTTGATGAGATGTTTGTTGACCCATTTCATGAAGGTTTTCTTCTGCACCCTGTCTCGCTCATCTGGAGAAGAGGGAGGGAGAAGGAGAGTTCATTAAATAACAAGTACGGTGCAGCGTCATTCCTCAGAGCTGTATTATTTAGAAGCACAGCCCTGAAACATTTCCAACGGCCCTGAAACATTTCTGTACCGAGGCTGTCTGGGAGTGCAGCGTTCAACCTGATTTAACCGGGCTAGATGTCTGGTGCAGGCCGCACGCTACTGTCCTGGGCATTGCCGTGTCACTCCTCTAGGTGACGTGGTCTGGACTGAGCTCAGAACAGACGGCAAAGGAAATAGGCTGGGAGGCTACTGCGTTGTGCTAAGAGCCCTGGCCCTGTCTCTGCAGCTACAGCTGGGATTGACCAGCTCAATATGTGGCTTTTCTCTGCTTTATTAAGTACTGAGTCATGGTGTGTGTGTGTTTTGTTGGAGTGCCTGCGTGCGGGGCGGGAGGGGGGGGTTCATGCGCGTGTGTGCCTGCAGAGACAGGGCCAGGGGTCTTAGCACAACGCAGTAGCCTCCCAGCCCATTTCCTTTGCCGTCTGTTCTGAGCTCAGTCCAGACCACGTCACCTAGAGGAGTGACACGGCAATGCCCAGGACAGAACCTGACGACAGGCTTCGCTGCTGTTATCTCTTCCCCTCCCCCACGTGGAGCCACTCATTCTCCTCATATCCGGGTCTCTATGTATGACATGCAGATGGGTAGCTTTGCTTTTCCCGCCTTCCCGTTCATATCTGACTCGCTCCATTGGCATGCCTCTTCCCGCTTTCCCCTGGTTGTTACCACCATGCAATGTTAGAAAGGATTTAAGTTGTGGACCTATTTAACAGATAACATGATTTGAACCACTAACCAAAAGTCACATTCCAATCGTATATCTTAATGAGAATATATCATATTTGGCTATATTCACACTTGTCTTTTTTAGCATGGGCAACTAGTGACTGCTTTCTCCCCTTCTCTGCTCCAACCAATCAGAGAATAGTTCCTGCTGGTATTTCCCCTATTTGACCTTGATAGGCTCCATTGTTGATGTGGTTGCCAAGGTGACACTATAAACACAGTCGCTATGTGGGGGGGGGGGGGGATAGGTTGTCTCACTTCCTCTCCCCAGATAGGCCTACATACATTACACACACACCACACGTTCCCATTACAGTATGTAAACACAAGTGGTCTTAGTGAGCTTTTATATCAGCCTTCAGGCTCTTTGTAATAATGACAGACTGATATTTTAGTGTGGAAACTATCAGGTCAAATACCTGAACGTGGTCAAACCTAGCGGGGCAAGGTAACACACACACACACACACACACACTATATGACTCATTATGACAATTTTACTCAGGGGGCACACCCCAGGCACACACATTTTGAACACAGTCTTGCTAAACAGTTTCGACAGAAAAGCATGCCTTGGTTAACAAACCTGCCTGGTAAGCTGGCCTAGCCGGCTCAGTGGTGGATGGATTTCTTTGGGACATTTAGGTGAGGCTGTGTCTTCATCAAAACCGGGTATTGGTGACAGCATATTAAACAAGCATGGCGCCCCCTAGAGGTTGGCATGGGAATTAACACGATACCCCACATTGGCAACTGCCAGTGGAAACACACGTCCATTGCCAAGGGCAGAGCCTGTAAACCAACAGGGTTGACTGTGTGCTGTGTTTGTATGTATGTGTGACAGCCACGGAGAGGCACGCATTCCACCACACAGGGAGACATTGTTCAGCAGTATACCCCCCTCAACACCATCCAAAAACAAACACACAAATAATGTGCGCACACACTACCACTACTAGAGTGAGTCTTCACACTGTAAACATTGGTCGATATAGTGCACAAATAGACGCAAAGTAAATTGTTGGTCCCATGTTTCATGAGCTGAAATAAAAGATCACAGAAATATTTCATATGCACAAAAAGCTTATTTCTCTCAAATACTGGGCACAAATTTGTTTACATCCCTGTTAGTGAGCATTTACCCTTTGCCTGACAGGTTTGGCATATGAAGACGCTGATTAAACAAAATGATCATTGCACAGGTGCACCCTGTTCTTGGGACAATAAAATGCCATTCTAAAATGTGCAGTTTTGCCACACTACACAATGTCTCAAGTTGAGGGAGCGTGCAATTGGTATGCTAAATGCAGGAATGTGCACCAGAGCTGTTGCCAGAGAATTTAATGTTCATTTCTCTACCATAAGCCGCCTCCGACGTTTTGGAGAATTTGACAGAACTGCCAACCGGCCTCACAATCGCAGGACCACGTGTAACCACGCCAGCCCAGGACCTCCACATCCGGCTTCCAACAGCCACCCGGATAGCTGATGAAACAGTGGGTTTGCACAACTGAAGAATTTCTACACAAATTGTCAGAAACCATCTCAGAGAAGCTCATCTGCGTGCTCGTCGTCCTCACCAGGATCTTGACCTGACAGCAGTTTGGCGTCGTAAACAACTTCAGCGGGCAAATGCTCACCTTCGATGACTACTGGCACACTGGAGAAGTGTGCTCTTCACGGATGAATCCCAGTTTCAACTGTACCGGGCAGATGGCAGACATGGCATTGTGTATGGCATCGTGTAGGCGAGCGGTTTGCTGATGTCAACGTTGTGAACAGAGAACCCTAACGCAACCATGGGGCAATGGTAATGGGAGTCATAAGCTACGGACAACAAACACAATTGCATTTTATCAATGGCAATTTGAATGCACAGAGATATACAGTGACGAGATCCCGAGGCCCAATGTCGTGCCATTCATCAGCCGCCATCACCTCATGTTTCAGCATGATAATGTACGATCCCATGTCGCAAGGATCTGTACACAATTCCTGGAAGCTGAAAATGTCCCAGTTCTTCCATGGCCTGCATACTCAGACATGCCACCAATTGAGCATGTTTGGGATGCTCTGGATCGACAGCGTGTTCCAGTTCCCGCCAATATCCAGCAACTTCGCACAGCCATTGAAGAGTGGGGACAACATTTCACAGGCCACAATCACGCAACCTGATCAACTCCATGTGAAGGAGATGTGTCACGCTGGGTGAGGCATAAGGTGGTCACCAGATATTGACTGGTTTCTGATCCACACCCCTACCTATTTTTGTAAGGTATCTGTGACCAACAGATGCATACCTGTATTCCTCAGTCATGTGAAATCCATAGATTAAGGCCTAATGAATTTATTTCAATTGACGGATTCCCTTATATGAACTGTTGCATGTTGCATTTATATTCGTTTTATTCAATGTACAAACACAGGACACACACGGTGACGGCCTACACGCAGACAAACGTTTTATTGAGCCTATGTAAATAACACTTAGCTACTATACAGTGCACAACACATGCATACACTACACATACGGTCTCTTACACACACACTGACCTGCACAGCACATGATAGAGTGCAGGTGGGCATTGAGGCTGCACTCGTTATGGTAGTCCCGCCACATCCTTCTTTTTACCGTTCTATCCTTCTGTATTTCCTTCCTCTTTCCTTCACCTGGCTTCTAAAACCACTTCCTCATTTCTCTCCCAGTGCAAGTCCACATGTGATTCCGAAAGTCAGGTAGCACACCAGAGAGAGGCAATGTAAACAAGTAACTATTCCGCAATCCCAGAACAAGAGTAGTCTCTCTCAAAGGAAGTCTACGTGTCTTATTCCAAGTCAGGTAGCACACCAGGGAGAGGCACAGTACACAAATTGTTATTCCAGTTTCCACAATGTCAAAACAAGAGGGTTCCAATGAATTTGATTCTCCCAAAAACACTTATTGCAAGGACTAGTCTCCCCGCGTCTCAGGCAAGTAGAGGGACTTATTTCTGGGTTGCCTCTTTCCGCCTGTCGCTCCCTTGTACCCACTCTCTTTCCGCCGGTCTTGCGGTCGCTGCCATTTCAAAACTCCTGACCAGCTCTCTCGCCGGAGCAGTCACACGTGTGTGTCAAAGTCACAGGCTGCCCCTCCCCTCCGGCAAATAAGGGCCGCCCCTCCAACCCCTCCCTCTGGTTCTTCCACTCTTGTTGTCTCGCACTCCCTCGGTCACTCCTGTCCCCTGCTACCGCGCTGGTCTGAGGCACAATCTTTCGTTCACTCTACTCCTGGTGCAGGACAGACACCTTGTGCTCTAAAACGCAGCTGTTGAGCAGTGGCTCTGCAGACAAAGCAGGTTCAGAGATGCGGTTCTCTCTCTCTCTCTCCGCCTCTCCCTCCGCTCTCTTTAAAAGTATCTTAAGGCTGCAGTCCTCTGGTTAAGATGTGTACGCTGTCAAGACGGGGCAACAGCGGGTTGAGGAAACTGTCTGCCGTTCACAGTTGGAAATAAGAGGGATTTTCCTTCTTCAGTCTTCCAGAGCAAAGGAAGGAAGTAGTTGTAGAGGGAGATGGTTTATCAAACTGTGGTTGAGGTAAATAATAAGGAAGTCAAAAAGAGAATGTGCTGAAGCGTCCCTTTATGATGATGTCATCCACTCAAGCAATCAAGCAAGCGGCAGACTCCAGTGTTTAGATTCCAGTCTGTTGCCATGTGAACACACACAGCTCTCTCTAACAGAAACCAGACACTGCTAGCCCTAGACTGTAACCAACATCAATATAATCTTTTTCTTTTTCTTTCCTCTTTCTAGGCCTGGGAACACAAATTTGCCACAATCCCAGAAGAAACCCCCTGGCTGTCCAATGAGTGGTCTGTGTGTGTTTAAGACCGCTCGTCTGATCACTAAATGATCTGCTGAGCTTGTGATGTCATCTGATGAGACAGACAGAGACACAGAGAGACAGAGAGACGCTACTTCAGATAATCATAATAATCTGAGTAGCTGCCTTGGTCAGTGAGAAAATGACACAAATATGCTTTGGGTCAGGGCTGTAGTGTGTATGAGGAGGTATATTGGAGAAATGTCCAGATCAGATTTCTCCTCTCCAGTCTGGTTCTATGCAGACTGGCACAACACCAGCTAGCTACAAGTGAACAAGATGTGTCTCGAGCTGAGAGCCACCGTCCCCTGACACCATACACACCCACGAACAATCACAGAACAGGACAAACACACACTTTAGTCTTGGCAATCTAAATCCCCAGCGTCGACTCATCCTTCATTGTAACCCTACTGATAGCTACTCTGAGGGAAAATGGACTTTCTATGCCTGTGTTATGTGGTTGTCCCAGCTAGCTATCTGAAGATGAACGCACTAACTATAAGACGCTCTGGATAAGAGTGTCTGCTAAATGACTGAAATGTCAAAATGGAGCCCCCTTTCCTATGACTAAGCATTCCCTTGACGCAACAGCATTTTCAGCTAGCCTATTCCTACATCCCTTAAAAATCTGTCGATGTTGCCTAGAGCGTCTCAAAACCTTTCACTACGCTAGCCCCTAGAATAATTGCCATGCTTCCATTTAAAAACTGGAACAAAATCAATAGTCGAACTGAAACGGAGAGTGAGCTAAAACAGCCGCAACAACCTCGCTTCGTAGAACAACAGCGTGACGGCATATGAACATGTGACCGGAACATTGACATTATCATTGGGAGTCTGGCAGTCAAGGGTGACGTCACAGCAATGGCTGCTCTGGCCAGATGCCAGTTTTAAATCTGTAGTTCCTTATGGAAATACTGAGACCAGGTAAAAACCTATAGTTTAGCATACACAAGAGCTGGCACACAACAACGCCTAGACGGCCCCAACAAAAGCAGTGACGCACGCACACACACTCGTGACACACAATGACAACACGCTCCGCCGGAAGAGTCTCCTCTTGTCGATGATGCGTCACTCAAGGAACTGTGTTTCTCTCCTCCTATAGTGACCTCTTTACTCTCTCCGCATATCCAATCCTCGGCTCTCGCTCTCTCTTGTCCTTTGCCTTTCCCTCTGCTCACTCCATCCTTGTTTTCAAGAGGACTCTCTCTCCTCCGTTTGTAGAGTGAGAGCGTTGTTCATTCGCTCCGTTTCTCCCCCGGCCCTCCAAACTATAAATACCAGGCAGAGCTTACGCTCTTAATACCACGCAGTATGCTTATCCCTCGCTCCCTCCCTCTCTTGTTATCACGTCTAATCTCTCGTCTTCTGTCGCTTCGATCCTCAGTCTCATTCAATTTAAACAGAGGAAGTCCCCGCTCCACCAAGTCTTCTCCTCCCGTTGTCAAATCTTCTTTTTCCACATTTCAGAGTGGGATCCCTCTGTTTCCATTTCACTTTCTCCGTCGTCAAATGTCAGAGTTCATCACTCTCCGTCTCTGTCAGCAGTGGCACATCTCCCTCCCTCTCCCATCTTTCCCCCTACATCCTCTTTGTTATGAACGTATAAACCAAATAAAAAGTCAATTAACTCCTACAGCAAATCTAAAATCAACCGGACCAACATTTGAAGCGGTATTCCCCAAAATATCCAGCTGCAATATTCACAAATATCCAAATCACTCCTGTATCGGGTAACAGGTTTTGAAAGAAAGTGCTGATATTCCGCTCCTGGCTGCTACATAATCCCCCCCCCCAGTTACCAGGCCCCCCCTGGCAGCCCCCTGGAGGAGCAGTCATCAGATTAGCACATATTGAATTTGGGCTCCTTGTGACTTTGGGCAGTGTAAACCTTATTAGGAGGAGATGCTGTGTGTCTACGTATGGGATAACCTGCACTATAGAGACGCAGGTTGTTTGGGGTTATAAGGTTATGTTGCAGGTTGTTTGGGGTTATAAGGTTATGTTGCAGGTTGTTTGGGGTTATAAGGTTATGTTGCAGGTTGTTTGGGTTCGTAAGGACGGTTATGTCTGCTGTCGATTAGTCAAAACATACACAGGTGTGTTCTTTGAACTAAAACAATGTCCTTGTCAATGCCCTTTTTCACAGGTAGGAGGTAATATAATATATATATATATAGAGAGATATTTTAGAGGTACTGGAAGGACATTTTGCTTTTTGAAAGAGACACGATACTCAGAAATCTAGCTGACAGGTACATTGAAAGGCTGAACAGCCCCTGTGCAAAGTACGTTTGATCACATAGGCCAGTGTGTTTTGGTGAGTGGAACCTTTAACTTAGAACGTCTGTCATAAAATAATCTCCCATGCTCTGGCCGTTGACCAACGGGGTAAGTAAACCTCAAAACGGGAGTGGTGGGAACACTAAGACGGTAAGACTAAATGTCCATTAGGGCTGACCTAACAATGGTGGCGTGTGATCATTTATTGCCCTTCACAAACTGGCCAGATGATACTTTTAGCTCATAATTTGTTAGCCTGGGCCTTGTAGGGAGATCTGATCAAACGTCAGTTTTAAGGAGAGGGAAGTACTACAGGCCAATTAGTACTTCAAAATGGTGAGAATGGCTCGATTGTGGTCTGGCACACATAGGTTGAGGGACACCATGACATACACATTGTAACTCAGAATTGATGTGATGTCATCTCTATTCAGTGCCAAGGTCCTCACAGTGCATATATGCTTTGACAGGATAGGGACGGTGTGTAGCCTATACCGTCATGGCTGATAAAACTGCAGTGAACCACATAGGCTAAGCAGTCTTCCATGTAACCACAAACAAATGTAGGCTATTGGAAAATCAAGGTAACGGAATTATGCTTTGACTCAGTTTTTTCACTTTAAAAATGTATGCCAAACAAAAACCATTGATTTCAACGTTTAACCATACAACTCTATGCACAAGGACTACTTTTAACAATTTACACTGAAAAATGTACCAAATTAAATTTAGTGGAAGAACTGTGCAGATGCAAACTTTGGTAACGGAATTACAGTAAAATCTCCCTCATGTTTTTTATTTCGACCACGTTTTCCAAAAACTCTTAAATACCTGCACCAAATTAAGATTCAAACATGTCTGCAGAAAGAATGGGATGTCAGCTATGACATGGCACCTTAAGTTAAAAAATAAAAATAAAAATAAAAAATCTCTTTAGGTTATTGAACTACAGTAAGTGAAGTGGATTTACACTCGGTAACAGAATTACGGTAACGGAATTACATCATGGGTCCCAGATCTGTACAACACAGAAAAGCATAATTATGGATGGGTGATTCTCATGAAACCAGTTTTAAAATGTCTGTAGCAAATTGAGTTACAAAACCATGATGGATCTGCAAAAATAAACTATCATTCTGAGGACTAAGATGTATAGTTGTTGGGAAAACATATTTTTAAAATCTACATTTTCCACTGAATTTGGTACATTATCCCACAAAATTCTCAATGTGCCCAGATTAAATTCTTGGGTCATTTTATTTAAAAAATATTTTGAAAAACCTAATTTAATTGAATAATTGCGGTTTGTCCATAAATCCTAAAAATTGTAAACTAGTTGAAGTTAACTTCAAGGCCAGGGCGGACTGACCAAATTTCAACTACTTTTCAACGTCCATGAACATCTGGTGTCGGTCGGTGCTCAGTGGGTGAGGATGCTGGTTAAATGAAAATGAGAGAGAAAAACAGAGAGAGAGGAGGTGTCCAGAATCATACTGATTTAACACCCTCGGTTTGACAACCAGACGACAGACAAACAACAAACACAGTTATGAGCTGAACAAAAACAGTATGCCAGTGGAAGGGAGGACAGTAGCAGGTGACTCAACTGTCATTTATTGTGACTATTATGATTTCACATTGTAGCCAATTCAGTTGCAGTAATTCCGTAACTGATTGTTTGGTAATTCCATTCATTTGTTAACGGAAATACGAGTTCTAAAGGGAAATACGAGTTCTAAAGGGATACTTCAGGATTTTGGCAATGAGGCCCTTTACCATTTTTCTCTCTAACTTCCTTTATACTGGACACTTAGACATAAAAGTGGTATCCACAAGTTCATCTGACTCTGGGGAAATAGATCATCCCGACATATCCCTTTAATAATAATGAATAAACAAAATGGATATCAGTGAAATCACTTTAACTCATTGATAGGTCTGCCATTACTTATTACTTCTGGGAACTATCATCATCATCCTCCCTCATGAGGGAGAGACATTAGAAAATATCTTCAAGATAATGTGGGTTTTTGGTAACAGAATTACAAGGCAATGTTTCTTAAACTTACAGAAGGTAAAACATTTTTCCAAAATTAAATATGTGATATTAGTTGGCAGGGTTCTATACGTCAACATTACTGTGTTTTAATGCATTTCTGATACCCTAAGACTTTTTCTGGTTTTTCTGGTTTTGCAAGACCCCTTTTTCCCCCCCCAAAAAACACTTTGCTTTCATTTGACACCCAATTTGATATGCTCCTACTGTATGAGCTTCACATATTGGTGCTCATGGGTCCTTTTACGTGGAATAGCCCCTATACATACACAATACACACTCATGCAAGAGCACAAACACACAGCTCCCCACCCTGCCCATCACTGTGCGGTGCCACGTCTTGCTTGCTGCTGCGGCTAAAAATAAAGCCAGTGCGCCAGTGTCACAAACACACAGCTCTGTATCAGTCTGTACCGCGCTTTAGCAAGCCTAAACACGCAAGCCTGCATCACACGCACACACAGTACCACCCACACATAGCCCCAAGAAATGGCACACAGCACAGCTTTCCTATCCAGTCCCTTTAGATAGATAGTGATCGTAGGTTCCTGTATAAATAGGAAGTGACAGTAGGAAAAGGTCACTCTGTCCAAGGCATCCCTGTAGAAACACCGAGGTGGGCTATACACCTCACCGTTCCTCCTATCAACTCAGACAGTCATGTCACGCTAGATATTATACTCCTGTGACTGAAGGATATCAATTAAATCTTCCAAACAATTAGCAAAACGTCCTTGCCACCAGCCACTGTGGTCCTTTATGGCTGATGATTAAAACCTCATCAGGATCGGACTCGTTTTGTCCATTTTCCCCTAAAATGACATACCCAAACCTAACTGCCTGTAGCTCAGGACCTGAAGCAAGGATATGCATATTCTTGGTACCATTTGAAAGGAAATACTTTGAAGTTTGTGGAATTGGGAAAGCAATGTAGGAGAATATAAACATTAGATCTGGTAAAAGATAATAAAAAGAAAAAACAACGTTATTTTGTATTTTTTTGTACCATCATCTTTGAAATGCAAGACAAAGGCCATCATGTATAATTCCAGCCCAGCTGCCATATAGATTTTGGCCACTAGATGGCAGCAGTGTATGTGCAAAGTTTTAGACTCATCCAATGAACCATTGCATTTCTGTTCTAAATGTTGTATCAAGACTGCCCAAATATGCCTAATTGGTTTATTAAGTGGCCTATTCTAGCATTAGCCACTATCAAAATCACTTATCATTGGGATTATAGATAGTTGGACACAGACCAAATGTGATGTATTCCATATCTTGCATTAGGCTTTACATTAAAGGATGTATGCCTCTTACAGGACTGCAATGTTACAACAACATATTTGCCATGGTGTTTACCCTCAGCTCAGCATAAAATTAGCCACATGACGGGACTGAGTTGCTTTTCCACCAAAGTAACGTTCTGTTCACTGCATTAGGTTACACGATATTACAAAAAGCTGACTTAAAAACAGCCGTAAGAGACTTAACTGGCCAACTCATACAGTCCGCGACAAACGAGACCGTCAACTCCAATGAAAATGATTTGAATCAATGGCACATGACTGGTAGCAGCTACGCTGTGAAAAGGCCAAATAAGGAGAACCGTGCCAGAATGACTCACACCGGTAGAGATCCAATCAGACAAACACTGTCTCAGTTTAAAAGAGAATACACAACTAAATTCAGACTAGCTAGCAGATAAAACATTTATTTGCTCTCTGAAAAGTAAGCCGTTTCTCAAACTGAAATCTAACAGAAAGAAGCGACATACTGTCATTTACATAAAAATTCAAAAAACATTGACTAAATGCTAATCACCCCCTCCTTCCAATTCCAACCAGCAACACAGCAGTGAACAAGCTATCATGCTAACACAAGACATGCTAACAAGAGACACCACAAAGGGAGAAGTCTAAAGAGGAAGTGGGAAGCCAGGAGTGTCACTCCGAACACCCTCCCTCTCCTTATCTGAGGAGGATAAAGAGGCAGCATGGACAGAAGGAGATGAGGAGCGCATCTCTCTCCTCCCCCCCCCCCCCCCCCCCCCCCCCCCCCCTCCCCCCCAGTCCTATGTGCTTTAAGGAGTATAAATACCTGGTATAAAACGAGGGGTACGCCGTCGACGGTATAACCACACCGCGGCCGCAGTGAAGGAGTGAGCAGCCACCACCAGGATGGGCGTGATGACCGCCGGGTCCATGAGCAGGTCCATTGCTAACCACTTATGTGCCAACTGACCCAAAGTCAGTTTGTTCTTCAAAGAGTTAAACGACAGTGACCACTTCCAGTGTCCAATACCAATCCCAGGTCTGTCCTAAGACGGGCAAGTCCGTCAGCAACAAGCTACTGCGAAGAGTTTTGACGTTTCTGCCTCAGCCTGTTAGAAGCATCGTCTCGTTTCTCTCCTTCCTGTTCTCTTTTTTGCTGTGGATAATAGTCGGCTGTTGGATAACCTTTTTTCTCCAACTTTTCCTCCTGAACACGTAGCCTCAATGCTGAGAGACTAATAACCTTTGCCAAGTTCTTCTCTCCATTGGAGCTCCCGCCCTCTTTTCCTCAACCCTCTTTTTCGCTAGCCCCTCTCGCACTCTGACACACGTACAGTGAATTCCTTTCCCCTGAAACAAGCGCCCGACTTTAAGCCGTTGCTCCGACCACACAGTATAACAAAAAAGTTAGACAGGATGAAACCGTTGGGGTTCCATCGCTCGCTAGGGAGGAAACCACACGGGAGATAGACTTTCCTGTCTGCGTGTGTCAGTGTGAGTGAGTGCGATTCAGGTCGCGTGTCGGGGTGGCATTTGCGTGAGAGCATGCTGCCATCTCTGAGTGTTTACCTCTGTTGCTATGGTGAGCCAATGTCACTCGTACCGAAATGTATTAACGGCTATCTTTGAATGGAAGTGTTCCGACTGCCGGTGACTTGATGTTCAGAGGCTGTGGGTGGGTTGACCACATGTGTGTGTGAGAGAGAGAGAGTGTGTGTGAAATTTTGGAGTGTGAGAGATCACAACATGAGGGTTGCTAACTACAAGGGTAACTATGGTGTACTGTGTGTGTGTGTGTGTGTGTGTGTGTGTGTGTGTGTGTGTGTGTGTGTGTGTGTGTGTGTGTGTGTGTGTGTGTGTGTGTGTGTGTGTGTGTGTGTGTGTGTGTGTTCATGAAGTCACGATATGTGAGACATACCGTCTCAGTGAGTCAGCATGGCAGGGGGACAGGGGGTAGAATAGATAGAATGGCAGGTCCTCGAGTTACTCACGCTTCACAGAGAACCGTGTGTGTGCGTGTGTGTGTGATGTACACTATGTAAGTGCATGTATTGCATTTGTAAATGTTCTCCTGCATGCCAACACCAAAGGCAACAACCTCTAACCGAATTGCTGAATCACATGAAGATTAATTGTGTGTGTGTGTGTGTGTGTGTGTGTGTGTGTGTGTGTAACACAGTGTGATAAGACTTTTATAGAGTAAAAGTGGGCAGAACATCACAGTCACCAGTATTTTGGAGAGACATCTTGATACCCAGTTGTTCAGCTTGTGGTTTCCACTATGACTGTCACACGCCAGTCTACTCTGGGAACTTCCCGTGTTTAATTACCCACCGTCCTCTCTGCATCGAGCCAATCACGTCAGAATCCGAGAAACATATCTAAATGCTAACCGCCACTACGCTTCCAAACCAAAACCCTAAGATGAAACCTGTAATACAGAGAGAGACAACTAGAGAAAGACCTAAATAAGGTAACGTGTCAATGTTTTAGTAACAGCCACAAATCTGAGGTCAGGGTGTGAAACCGCCACTGTGAGACAGAAGAGGCCGATGCGTGCGAGTGCAAACAGTTAAACGACACTCAAACACCAGATCTGTCACACTAGTTGAATAGCCACATAAAACACGGTCAAAAACATGCTTCAAATAGTTTACTAAACGGTAGAGCTACACCGCAATCAGACATCCACTGATCTGAACTTCATCACTAGTTACCCCAGAAATATCTATTCAGAACATCGGAATTTTCAATTATAGAGCCGACGAAAGACAATCGAAATAAACAGATCTGTGCAAACTCAACTAAACTTTGACATATGCATTTTCTAGACTAGTGTGTGTGTGTGTGTGTGTGTGTGTGTGTGTGTGTGTGTGTGTGTGTGTGTGTGTGTGTGTGTGTGTGTGTGTGTGTGTGTGTGTGAAAAAAAGCCAAAAGGTACACCCATTCAGGAGCAATGTAAACACGCGTAGAAGGCTGATGTGTGTGATGCAATTACCTCAGCTAACCTTTCTGGGCTTGATGGTCTGTAAGTGCAAGACCGTATCCACTATACACTGTTTACACTGCCAGATTATCTAAGTGAATAGTCTGACAGCCAAGAAGATGAGTCTGCGAGAACTAAGTGTCCCTGACCTTGCTGAAATATCAAACAGAATAATCAACACATGAACAGAAATTATAATATGCAGGAGGTCAGAAGCGCATGCCAAACGTACACACACACACACACACTCACTCTCTCGACAGGCGGATGGATGCACATTGAGTGAATGAGCGGAGCAGTGTGTGCCAAACACTGGATGCCATGAAGTCAGGGCCTCAAACAGGGTCTGTTTCAAAGCCCCTCCACCGGAAAAGGAAATGTTCACTGCTGTGTGTGGCTACATCACACACACACACAAACACACACAAACACACGACCAATGAATTGAGTGTCTCATTGGACAAGGAAGGCGTGGAGATGTCAGACTACTGTACGGGCTTGGCACAGAGAGAGAGAGAGAGAGAGAGAGAGAGAGAGAGAGAGAGAGAGAGAGAGAGAGAGAGAGAGAGAGAGAGAGAGAGAGAGAGAGAGAGAGAGAGAGAGAGAGAGAGAGAGAGAGAGAGAGACACAGATGGAGAGATGGAAAGAGAGACGGGCCGGAAGGAAATAGAAAGATGGGGAAGAGATAGATGATGTTGATCGAGAGAAGGAGATCGAGGAGATGGAGACGGGTCAGAGAGAAAGAGAGACACTAGGTTGTCATTGTACGGCTCTGTGCTCTAATGGCTGTTTGTGTTGGGTTGTGAATGACCCATTTCATACAGAAAACATAATTCCCCTCCCACACACACACATCGTTCATTGTGACCACTGACCAGTGTCATGACGGTCGCTGCTGTTCACACTTCCAATTCCAACATTATCAGTCCATATTTTACTTCCTCAATCAATAGCCGTGTTCAACTACTCATACTAACTGCACGAACCGTACTATTTGTGACGCAAATTGAGTATATAGTATGCTTATTGGTCATAGTACAGATATAGTTAGCATGCCAAAAGTTCCCGGATGTAGTACTAAATTCGCCAAAATATGAAGTATACACGCAGGGGACACTTTTTCAGTACATTAGGGCCCATAATGCAATTCTTCAGGAAATGTAGGTGGCTTCACATTGTTTCCAGATTTGAAGAAAATGGCGGAAAATACGCAGCCGAAGTACAACGAGAGCGGATACAAACTAATCATGACAAATGTTAAGAAAATGTTGAGCAATGTAATAAAGTAATGACTTTAAAAATAAGTTACCTTACACGTTATGTTGGCTGACAATTTGTTAACTACACTATCCTTATGAACCACATAGCATATCATTACAGCAGTATGTACCGGTATGTTGTTAGCTAGCTACCTAACGTTAGTTGGCTACATCTACATCAAATTTGCCAGTATATTAACTGTAGGCTAACAAACTACCCAACATTTATTGACTTGATTATTCCCGTCATAGTTTAGCTAAATTGTATAGTCGTTGTGCGTTCTCAATGGACATTCGGGTGCTTTCGTAAATTTGCTCTGGCTATCTACTCCGATTTCAGAGCACTCGTCTGAGTGTACCAGAGTGGAGAATAATGAATTTACGAGCGCTCAACACCCGTTGAATATGGCTGGTGTCAGTAAACGTCGGGGGAAAAAGCGTAATTAAATCGTTGCCATCAGCACAGTTACAATCACCAACACTGTGGATGACATGAAAACTGCCTAACCAGCTCTGCTGGGGCTAGTAACATGGTCAGAGGTCTCGTTTGTGTCTGGAAGTAGCTAGCAAGCTAGCCAACGTTACAATGGCAGTCAAGCACCCAAACTAAGGTCAGAACGCTCAAATCAACCCTACTCTTCGGGCTGAGAGTCCAGAGTGAGCTCTGAATTTACAAACGGACAATCTGACAACGCTCTGAATTTACGAGCGCACTCTGGCACTCCAGGTTGAATTTAAGAACACACACAAAGTCGTAAACGTCTAACTAGTCATTTGTTACGCTAACTAGCTAGCAAGAGGTTGCAAAGCAACATCAACTTCCGGTAGATAGACGAAGAGCTCGTACGCTCAACTGAAAGCATACTGTTTGTTTACAGTATACTAAAATGAACTAATAGTATGTAGTATACAGCATGTTAGTATGGTTATGGTCTTCCTTTCCATTCTTTTATTTTTCCCGTCTCCCCCCCCCACATCCCAACTACCCTTCAATTGCTTGAGTCATCAGCATCCTAGGGAGTCCGCAAACAAGGTCACCCTGACATACAAGACCACACACACCTTGCCTTGTTAAGTAAAAGTTAAATAAAAAACACCATTAACTGACACATGCCCCTCGCCCACACAGAAGCACATGGGGAGTGGGGACAGACTGTGCTCGTATGAACACTGTGTATGCACACACACACACACACACACATTACATTAAGCGCTGCAGCAAAAAGCAATTACAATACATATGATCTATTAAAACCATGAGGTTTGGAGAGAATTCCCCATACTCCATTTTTCCCCCATACTTCCTTTTCATCTTAAAATAGCCCATGGGAAACATGAGAATGACAGCAGCATGAGGAAGAGGTGAATGAAAGGGAGGAAGACAGACAGCAACAACAGGGCCATGACTCAACTGGCTTTGGCATGTCTTGTCAGAAGCAAAAAGCTAAACCAAGTCGCTCTTTCCCTGTCCGTCTGTCCGTCCGTCTTTCGCTCTTCCATTCCTCGGTTAATTTCTCTGCTCACCACACCCATCCTCTCTGCTGGCACCCCTCTATCTTCTCCTAGTTTCGTCCTCTGCTTTTCCCCTTGTGCCATAGATGCGGATCAAGCTAGCCCCTGAAATACAAGTCTTCAAATACAGTAGGCTAATAGCAATAGAATAGACACACGCAGGCAAACCTAAACAACATGGTACTAAATGTACTACAGGGACACATTGGTCATGTTCCATTCCGTTGGTCCACGAACCGGAAGGTCGCTGGTTCAAATCCCAGAGCCGGCAAGGTGGGAAAATCTGCCGTTTTAACCCCCAACAACAACCGCTCCCTGGGTGTGGATGTGGATTAAGGCAGCCCCACGCACCTCTGATTCAGAGGGTTGGGTTAAATACACAACACACATTTAGATTGAATGTGTTCAGTTGAGCAACTGACTAGGCATCCCCTTTCCTACTTCTTGGAATACATTATATTGTAGTAGTGTCCAGTCCAGTCCAGTCACCAGCTGTGTGGCCCTGACCCCTGCAGTGCCGCAGTGGCCCGGTGATCACTCGACACCTTCATTGCTGCCATGAGCACACAAACACTTCCTGAAGAGGAAACTGTGCCAGCCAGGGCCTTTCCCAGCTCCACACTGTTCTATTCAATACGCCAGCTTGCAAGTTTAGAAAAATCCCAAAAAAGTGGGAGAACAGGATCTGAGGAAGTGGGGCAGAGAGTTTGATACAACAGGGGTTAAAAGAGTTCAGTTGAAGACCACTGCTCTCCAAAATTGCAACAATGTATCCGAGTTTAGTTAACATGGTAGTACAGTAGGACAGTGTATTGTAAATGTTCAGCCTGCGGCATAGTGGAACGCAGGATGCTTTAGACACTGGAGGGAACTGGGGCTAATTCGCACCAAGCTAACAGCCTCAATCTCTCCAGGTTCATCCAGGACACGAGGCCCCTGTAATACCACATTCTACAGTTGGGGGGCAACATGGTTCCATTTACAAAAGTGTATACAGGCCAAGACCCACAGTGACAAACGCATAGAGCAGTTAGTCCTTTTTTGCTCGCCTCTCAGTTCTCCCGCTTCTAGCAAACTGTAACCGATATGAGCTGCACAGCACAAACTGCAACAGGATCAAGTATAAAAAGGGATAAAAGAGCTAACATGAAGCCAATCCATGGCTTTACTAAGTAAACATAAAGGTCTACGAGCCAAACACTAACAGCAGACACACAGAAAGAGATAGTGACAGAGTCAGGCGCCGAAAACACTCTCCCTCCAGCTAATACAGTACACTTGTTTTCAGACTGGGCCAACCAGGCAGAAGCAATCACAGACAGAGTTGGAAGTCTGCATCATTAGAGCATTGTTAAAAATCACACACAGAGCTAATGAAGGCACAGATAGATGCTGTAGCCTACAGTTCAAATAATTGCCTGCCATGTCTGCAACAGACCTTGCGTGACAATAACATGGTCGTTTGCCTTGTTACTTGAGTGGTCTTGGAACTTTTTTTTATATCAAAAGAGAGTTTGCCGAACACACTACGGCAATGAGAATAGTGCTTGCGACATCCATGGCACACAATCAAAGCAACAGGGAGGCATTTACAAAACAACCCTGCAAGTGATGAGCAGAGTAGGATGAGGGAGCGTGTTTTGACAGGGGTACTAAAAGGCTCTCTCTCTCCCTCCAGTGAGACAGAGCAGACCCCACGGTGCCATTAAAGAGATTACAGCAGGAGATATGGGCTGCCGATAGAGTGTAATTACAACTCACACAGGAGTCAGGATTGGCCTGAGAGTGGTACCCTATGGAGACTGAAATGAATAGATGGAGTAGATCAGAGGTAAGTTGCCCCTAGGAATACTGACCTATGGTCAGTTGAGGTTTGAGGCCCTACTGGTTAAGGTTAGGATTTGGGGAGGGTAATATGACCCTAGATCTGTGATTGTAACTAACAGCAACTTCAACCTGGTTAGGTGGTGGAAGCTACAGAGAGGATGACAAAGGCTTTGATACCGATTCCAGTTCATGTAAAAATGAATTTCACAAAAATATTTTACCTCGGAGAACGCTCTCCTACTCATTGATCGTGTAAAACGAGAGTACACTTGTACAAACTCAGGAAGTTAACAGAAATTCAGCCCCTGAATAAATCTCTAGATTTCTTGACCTATGTTGACAGACAGAGCTGTGTGAGTGTGAGTGAAAATTAGGAACGATAGAGGAGGAAATGGAGGTGAAGATAAAGGAGGAAAGGGCATGAGGAGAGCGAGAGAGAACATTGCTTTGAAGTGAGTGATGATAAACCAGCGGCGAGACTGGCGTGAGGAACACCCATTGAGTCACTAGGATACAGAATGAGATTAGCCATCTGACATTTACTGTACGAGGCACTACAGTCTGAGAGGCTACATTCCAGTCACACACATCAATACTAATTGGGCAAGAACTGAGACAGAGAGACAGATAGAGAGGAGGTGAATGACAAACACATTTGTTGGCAAGGGCAGAAAGGTAGAGAAAGCGGTCTTGTTTACAGGAAACGCCCTTCTAGTTCCACAGTGCTCTCCAAGCAGGTAGCTCTCCAGTGGTGCTTAGCTCAGCCAGGGGAACAAACTAATCATCTCATGAGGAAACCCAGTAAAGTTTAATAGGCCTCACCTGGAGGTCAAGCCAGCAGGAATACCCGGGTCATGTTCATTAAGGAACCAACGTTTAAAAAACCCCATTGCAACTGAAAATGAAAACGGATAATTCTCATTGGACAAGCCCAGGTAGTCCCTCTTCCGGTTTGTCTTTTCTGGTCTGTTTGGTGCCTGATGAACAGGACCAAGTCTACTGCCCATCAACCAGATGGAGACCTCAGAGGTAGCCAAGTCATAACAGAGTGTGTAAAGTGTCATAACAGGGGCATATCTGACGAGCAGGAACGTGTCAAAATAGGAAAGATCTCACCAGTGCATCTACATGCCTGACACTGCCTGTCCAAACAGGTCAAAAGTACCTGGGCTGGCGCCAGTGGAGAGACTCTGCCATTGCACCACAGTGTATACACAAAGACAAGCCAGGCCAACTTTACCTGGGTCGCATGGTTTTCTGTTAATATAATAGTTGCCGGCTAAATTGACCGAAGAAAAAAAACGCCGGCAACCGTAGGCAGGCTATCAGCGCATCACCCACCACTTTACAATGTGAGTTGGAGCCAGTAGGATTTATGAAAACATACTAAATGGTTTGAAAGCGGAATCTTTTACTTCATATTATGAGACACGTGTTACCTTGCTTGAAAATCCGACCATAGAAAGGTGGGGGCAATTCATAGGCAGCGTGCGAGTTTCAAGTTTGGGGAAGCATATCATTGATCCTACCAGTACCGATCTGCATGCCAGTTTAGATTTTCATGTGTGCATTTGTCGTGGAACAGTTTCATTTCAATAACACTTTTGTTTCTCAAACTCATTCTCAGGTGGTTAATAATAAAGTCTTAATTTAGATTTTCCTGGTAAAATATAATACCAGAGCACCAGTCTCTGTCATATGAACACATTGATACACTGATCATTGATGGCTAAACAGCCGAAACGGAAATGGAACTCAGATTGCCAAAATATAGCCTACTGATAAATTCCAGTTCTTTCAACCACATTCATCTCGTTACTCAGCCCGTCTGCCTCACTTTCTATCAGTCTTGACATTAGCTGCTGCTAGTGAAGTGCAATATTGTATCAAATCAATCAACCAAAGCCGTCTCTAGCGAACTCGGATCATTGCATCAGCTAGCCTATTCCGGGACGTCAGAGGTCCCAGCGCACGTGAGCTCGGGACAGACAGCCGTTTTTTGCGCAATGGAAAATGTATTTTATAACGTTTCCACTGGATATGTGGGATCATCAGATTATATCTTGCTCTTTCACACAGAGACAACTCGCAAATGATGAAATGAACCAAATCTTATTTCTCACAAGTATAGCAGGTTGTGAACTCAAAAATGAGAACGGTAAACGACTGTAGGCCTAATTAGTAATACAACGCATTAACATAAATGAATGTAGCCAAATGACGGGATTTACTTTACATTGACTACTGGTGACATACGTCATGGGGAATTGATCAAAATAAACAAAAAAAGGGCAAACAATTCACGTGAAACAATTAATACGCAAGAATTGGAGGGCGACTGGGTGGATTCTGGAGAGCTGAGCCATACACTTTGGAGAGAGACAGGTCTATACTCAAGACACATCTACACACATATTTTTGATGTTTTTCCACCGATAGCCATAACTCAATTATCGGCTGGGCCTTTTGCCACGCCTATAAAATACTTCCTCATGCCATTTCTCTCCTGTCCTATTGTTTTTCATATTAACTTTCGGAAGCCAAATACACAATCTTAATCATATTAGCAACAGAACCTAGTTGTTGCATCTTTAGACCCCCCCCCCCCCTCTTTCTAAATGTATAACTCTGATTTTCATCATGGTCATACAGTGCATTCGGAAAGTATTCAGAGCCCTTGACTTTTTCCACATTTTGTTACGTTACAGCCCTATTCTAAAATTGATTAACTTGTTCTTTTCCCCTCATCAATCTACACACAATACACCATATTAACAAAGCAATTTTTTTAGCAATTTTTTTACAAAAAAGCAAAATGGAAATATCACATTTACGTACAGTTGAAGTCGGAAGTTTACATACACTTATGTTGAAGTCATTAAAACTCGTTTTTCAACCACTCCACAAATTTCTTGTTAACAAACTATAGTTTTGGCAAGTCGGTTAGGACATCTACTTTGTGCATGACACAAGTCATTTTTCCAACAATTGTTTACAGACAGATTATTTCACTGTATCACAATTCCAGTGGGTCAGAAGTTTACATACACTAAGTTGACTGTGCCTTTAAACAGCTTGGAAAATTCCAGAAAATGTCATGGCTTTAGAAGCTTCTGATAGGCAAATTGACATCATTTGAGTCAATTGGATGTGTACCTGTGGATGTATTTCAAGGCCTACCTTCAAACTCAGTGCCTCTTTGCTTGACATCATGGGAAAATCAGAAGAAATCAACAAAGAACTCAGAAAAAGATTGTAGACCTCTACAAGTCTGGTTCATCCTTGGGAGCAATTTCCAAACACCTGAAGGTACCACGTTCATCTGTACAAACAATAGTACGCAAGTATAAACACCATGGGACCACGCAGCCGTCATACCGCTCAGGAAGGAGACGCATTTTCTCTCTTAGAGATGAACGTACTTTAGTGCAAAAAGTGCAAATCAATCCCAGAACAACAGCAAAGGACCTTGTGAAGATGCTGGAGGAAACAGGTACAAAAGTATCTATAGCCACAGTAAAACGAGTCCTATATCGACATAACCTGAAAGGCCGCTCAGCTAGGAAAAAGCCACTGCTCCAAAACCGCCACAAAAAAGGCAGACTATGGTTTGCAACTGCACATGGGGACAAAGATTGTACTTTTAGGAGAAATGTCCTCTGATCTGATGAAACAAAAATTGAACTGTTTGGCCAAAATGACCATCGTTATATTTGGAGGAAAGAACAGAAGAACACCTTCCCAACCGTGAAGCTCGGGGGAGGCAACATCATGTTATGGGGGTGCTTTGCTGCAGGAGTTACTGGTGCACTTCACAAAATAGATGGCATCATGAGGGAGGAAAATTATGTGGATATATTGAAGCAACAGCTCAAGACATCAGTCAGGAAGTTAAAGTTTGGTTGCAAAATGGGTCTTCCAAATGGACAATGACCCCAAGCATACTTCCAAAGATGTGGCAAAATGGCTTCAGGAGAACAAAGTCAAGGTATTGGAGTGGCCATCACAAAGCCCTGACCTCAATCCTATAGAACATTTGTGGTCAGAACTGAAAAAGTGTGTGTGCTAGCAAGGAGGCCTACAAACCTGACTCAGTTACAGCAGATCTGTCAGGAGGAATGGGCCAAAATTCACCCAACTTATTGTGGGAAGCTTATGGAAGGCTACCTGAAACGTTTGACCCAAGTTAAACAATTTAAAGGCAACGCTACCAAATACTAATTGAGTGTATGTAAACTTCTGATCCACTGGGAATGTGATGAAAGAAATAAAAGCTTAAATGAATCACTCTGCTATTATTCTGACATTTCACATTCTTAAAATAAAGAGGTGATCCTAACTGACCTGAGACAGGGATTTTTTTTAAATAGAATTAAAATGTGAAAAACTGAGTTTAAATGTATTTGGTTAAGGTGTATGTAAACTTCCGACTTCCACTAAGTAATTCAGACCCTTTACTCAGTACTTTGTTGAAGCACCTTTGGCAGCGATTACAGCGTCGAGTCTTCTTGGGTATGACACTACACGCTTGGCACACCTGTATTTGGGGAATTACTCCCATTGTTCTCTGTAGATCCTCGCAAGCTCTGTCAGGTTGGATGGTTACTATCAGGTTACTAGAACATTAAGCAGTGTTCTTCAGAAAACTAGCTCTCAACTTAACTGTTCCTTTCAGTTTGGGTTCCCACCGTATCCCTTTGTGTGGCCTACCACTTCACGGCTGAGCCATGCTCCTTGGCGTTTCCACTTCACAATAACAGTACTTGCAGTTGACAAGGGCAGCTTAGATGAACTAACTTGTTGGAAAGGTGGCATCCATTGACGGTGCCACGTTGAATGTCACGGAGGTCTTCAGTATTTTGGGATTTTATTTAACCAGGCAAGTCAGTTAAAATACTTAAGCGCTCACTTTAGTATATATACACTGTATGCGTCCGGTAAATTTCTCAAATGTCCGGGAAAATGAATATCTGGCGCCACATTTTTCTAACGGAAACCCTGCTGGGTCGTGTTACCTGGGTCGTCCACTAGCACTGACCTTTCTTAAAACTTCTTCATTGAGGAAAAGTGTACTCACTACGGTTGTCTCACCCAGCTACGTTAAGATGAATGCACAGAGTCACACTGGATAAGAGAGTCTGCTAAATGTGTTCATTAGGGCACAGCAACATGGTTTAAAACATTTTGCAACGTAAAAGGAAAACAGGTCCAACAAACACAAGTTACAGATAGTACCCTTCACCCCATTTCACCCTGTTTTGTGACTACTGAACAACCCTGGGATATAACCAAGCTGCCCTCGGTTGACCTGACTAACACTCCTCCATTCATTCCTATGGTGCAGTGTCAAAATATTGTGTGTGTGACACGGACAACGGTGACTGCGTGAGAGGAGAAGCTGAGGCACCCAGGCGATGGTATAGCTCAGGCTCTGACCCAGTACATTTCCTCAGCAGTTCTCACAAATCAGCAGAACCTCCAACTCACTGCTGCCTCCTGCAGTAGCACTGTCACTGGCCACAGAAAGGAGGGAGGGGGGAGGAGAGGATGGTTTTCATCATGAGATGGCACAGAGAAGGCCTCTATGGATGGTGGGAATGGGGGGGGAGACCGAAAGAGAGAGATTTATAACCTCGTGAGAACAGAGGGAGATGTCGGCCCCTTATCCAAATCCCTTTGGCTTTAGAACCCTTAGTTAAATCACAGGTTAATGAACGAGCCGACGGAGAGCGCGAGCCGACGGAGAGCGCGAGCCGACGGAGAGCGCGAGCCGACGGAGAGCGCGAGCCGACGGAGAGCGCGAGCCGACGGAGAGCGCGAGCCGACGGAGAGCGCGAGCCGACAGAGAGCGCGAGCCAACAGAACACTACGTAGGGTAGGAGGTGGTTAAGAGGGTACAAGGGGTGTGTGAGAGAGAAAGAGGGAGAAAAACAGAATTGAGGGTCGTGAGAAGAAAAAAGCGGGAGCGAGAAAACACTTAGGTCAGAGGATGAGAGGTTGAGAAAAGACCAGGCTGAGAAAAAAGGGAATAAAATAACAAAAGACAGGAATGTGAAGAGTACACAAAAATACAGGGTGACACTAGAGATACCCACAGTAACATAGGCTCATTTTAACCCAGCTGTTGCCTGTCACCATGGTAACTCTTCAATTACACCACTGCCCTTTCTAGTCAGGCACTTGACCCGACCTCATAAAAAGTTGTAATTATTATGGCCTAGCAGGGCCTCAGAGTCTACTACAATGCCTGCTGAGAGATGGGTGTCCATGGCACAATGACGCTCGTGGTAATGTTCACTCTATCGGTTGATTCAGGATCAGCTCTTCCTGAGTTAGTCATCATTTTGTCCATTGAGTTTAGCGGCAAAACTGGTCCTAGTCCTGTTGTTAGGAGGTATAGAGTGGCCAAAATGGACAATTGCCAGGGTTCAGTGACTCCCACCCTGGGACTGAGTTATACTTTTGTTTCATGCGAGCAAAGGTCACCTGCGTTGTTTACCACCCAAGTGTGTGTGTGTGTGTGTGTGTGTCTCTCAAAGTAAGAGTCCCATACTGGCCCAGATAATGGAATTCAGAGGATTTGCTAGTTTACATTATTAAGGAACTAGCTAGTGCTCATCCCAGACCTGTGTTATGGTGTGTGAGAGAGTCAGAGGGCATTGTATTGTGTGTGCTCAGTGTAGTCGCAGTCACGCCAAATGCAGAGCGATGGGACAGGACCACCATGAGTGACCATCCAACTGGGGGACAGGGGGAAAATGCCCATGTGTCAAGTAGAGAGTGTGGAGGTCTTGTATAACATTCTGTATGTGGGCACACTAATGAACGCTTGCCTACCATCAATAACCATGTGTGTGCTGTGTTTCCATGTGTCAATTCACATGTGCAGTAGGCTATGTGCACGCGTCCGTGAGATCTCCCACAACCTCCAATGACTCTGTGTTGCCTTTCCGCCACAGTCCTTCTCACCGGCTTCACACACCAAAACGCCCGCCAACCAGCTTCCCTAAGTGACTGAACTTCCCATTGGCTAAGTGACGGAACGGAAGACAAACGGATGTGCCGGGGTGGTCTTGGACGAGAGAAGGATAAAGCTAGAGGAGCGGAGAGGCAGATGCAGAACGTGATTCTGTCCGGCACGGTAATGTGGAAAATGATCAATCGCTGTGTTAATTACCGCGTTCAGTCGGGTTGGTTAAGGAGAGGTAATCCCGTTTTAACGAGCTTTGTTGGCGCACATTGAGGGGTTTGGTTCTGAACTGGCTAGAAAGGTACTGGAGCCGGTGGCCCTGGGTTTCCTTTGAAGAACACCGCTGGTATGGAGAGAGCTAACAACGAAGGACAGGAGAGAGGGAGGAGAGGGAGGAGAGGGCACGGTGTGGAGTAGATTGAGAAAGATGGAGAGATGGTGGACAAAGATAACTAACAGTTGAGGACAGGAGAGAGGAGCAGCAGGAGAGAGAGAGAGAAGAAAAAAACAAAGACATAACCAGGGAAGACAGAGAGAGATGCTGACCTAAGAGTAAATGACAGATGTTATGGAAAAAACAGAGATGAGTACTGAAAGAGGGAAAGAGTGTTAATGGCGCCTGAGAGTTTTCGTGCCACTCTGTATTAGTGTCGCGGTTTCCTATTGATCGCTGGCTCAGTACACAGTGTCCTCATTGGCCACAATGCCTTATGTCATGTCAACAAAGCACCTTTGAGGCCCAGATCAAATACTGGGAGCGAGGGACCGAGAGTGTGACTGGAGGAGGAGGGAGGGAGGGTGTGAGAAAGGAAAAAAAGGAAGCGTAACTGAGTGAGTGAGAGCAGTTTGGGGCCAGGGGGAAGAGGAGAGAAACAAACAGGAGGCCCCTCCATCCTATGGCCTGATGGGCTTTGATTCTGCCGCCTCACTCAAAGCAAACATACACGCACTAGATACAAACACACAAAGACCAACAGATACACAGTAACGACCAACAGATATACAGTACCGGTCAAAAGTTTGGACACACCTACTCATTCCAGGGTTTTTCTTTATTTGTACTATTTTCTACATTGTAGAATATCTATGAAATAACACATATGGAATCATGTAGTAACCCCCCCCTCCCCTCCCAAAAAGTGTTAAACAAATAAAAATATATTTTATTTTTGAGATTCTTCAAAGTAGCCACCATTTGCCTTGATGACAGCTTTGCACACTGTTGGCAATCCCACTCTGCTTCTACCAGCCATTCCACTGATTTCAAAACTCGGTCAACTTCTTCCGTGACAACAACACTGTTGATCGCCGTTTCTTCCCCGTCACTGTCATCAGAAGACTCTACAATGTCTGGTTCAATGAAAATGTTTTTACCCAATTCAGGGATTTTCCTCATCATCCAGAAAGAAGTCCAACTTTTTTCGCACTGATCTTTGTCGATAGCGCCTGTTAAATTCAGGGCAGCAATGTTGAGAGCAGCAGCAACACTTTTGCAGTTCTCCATGTCATCTTTCACAAAAGCTGTGGAGGAAAGGATGATCTACACATACTGAGCAGCTCATGTTATAGACAGAAGCCTGCTACATGGCAGACCAATCAGAACTCCTCTCTCGGCATGTCCAGTCCATCCATTATCTTAGCCAATCATGGCTAACGGGAAGGTTGGCTTTTTCCGAAGCTGAAACAATTAGGCTCGTAATTTAACAATGTATTTTGCATTTACAGATGGCATACAAGTTTGTTAAATGAAAGTTCACGATCCAGAAGGCATTTATGCCTCTCCTGTGAAGTAGTGACGTGCGACATACCCCTAGCTTCTTGAAACAAGTCCCGAATTCAGATCAAAAATGTGTAAATAGCCTACTTTATCGTTAGTTCTGAAGCACAGCCATGTGGGGGACCAAAATATAGGCTAGGAAAAAGGGGGCCTCACAAGCTTAGCTATAGGATTGTCTGTAGCAGGAACATAGCCAGCCAAATCATTGTCTTCGGTATGGCCCTTTAAGAGAATTGCTATTGTTGGACAATATCGCCCTTGGATCTCCTTCAGTTCCTTTTAAATTTGACACACTTATATGGACTACCACAGATGACACATACAGTACTGTACAGTACAGCAGGTCAAAGTGGGATAGTGTTTTATGGGTCATAATGGATCTTTAATTCACATCGGGAATGATGACATTAACTCCCATCGACCCGGCGTGTTAGATAGAATGTGGGTGTGTATTAGGGCCGGGACAATAGCAGTATCACGATACTCGTTAGTATGGTGGCAAGGGATGAAAACACAAAGCAGTTTTAATATATTTAGGAATGTTGGATACAAACATTACGTTGTCATCCAGAGTCCATTTTACAAGCTAGAGCAGCCAATATTTGACATACTGCAGATTTTTAAAGGAACAAAGAGTTTTGACTGCTTCGCGTTTAGAATTTTTGGCATGGGGAAAAAAATATTGCGATACTGGTATCGTCACAGCCTTGGTGTGTGCGTTTATTAACTGTAACTGCGTCAGCATGGACAGAAGGATGTGTTGTCCTTCGGGTCGATAAAGCAATGGCCTTCAGGTCAATAAAACAAAGTGAATAGGATTTGGGATGGCATTGAAACAGACTGCATTCAACTGCACCAAATCGCATTAAACTGAACTACATTCAGTAGACTGACTGGGCATTTGATTCAGATAAACAGAAAAGAAGCAAACAAAACCGAACCAGAATAGAAAGACATCAAGTTACATCGACCTACTCTGAACAACGCTAAAATCAAACAAGATCCTGTAAAACTATAGATTTAAAAATAGTTTGATATGAATCACATCGACAAGAAGTATACGGAACTACAGGAGAACATAGACACAATGAACAAAACCAAAAATTAACTAAACAAATAGACGTCCGTACTGAACTGACTATATTGAATGACAGTAGAGCGCATTGACAGGAACCACAATGAACGAGCGTGAAACTACTGTAGAAAGAGGAAAAAGGGCTAAGGAGGATGTTGACACTGGGTGAAGGTTGAACGATAGAGTGAAGACGGGAAAAAGGAGAGCGACAGAGTGTGGTAAGGAGGAGTGTGTGACGATGACAGTGAGTCAGAGCCAGCTGGGAGGGATTACACTACATTGCGCCGCGTCGCCTAGGCGAGGCCGTGAGGAGAGACTGGGGGAACAGGATCAAGGTGTCAAGGCTAGACTCTCCTTTTTCATTTCCTCTTCCCCGCTCTCCTCGATTTTTCCATTCTCCATTCTGCATGTATCATTCAACCGCTTCTCCATCCACTCCTCCCATTCCTCCAAAAGTGACCCATTCTGTGCTCTCCCTCCACAAATCTTTAATTTCTTCCCTGTCTTTCTCTTCTACTAATCTCCTCCTTTTCCCCCGTCTCTTTCTTCATGTCCCCCACTCAACTTTACGTCTCTCTTCTCTCCAGCCCTCTTCTCTCTCGCCCACACCCTTAAGGTCATTGCCACACTGTCTGGTAGAGCGCACAACAGATCTTACCACTGCACTCACACACGGCCCGTAATTAGCCGCGCTCGGGTTCTGTGTGGTTACAGAGCAGAGGGAGGACCAGAGTTATAAAGCGGAGAGAAAGAGAGAGGTGAAAAAATCGTTGAGCACAGAAAGTACTTCATCTACAGTAGGTACAGTGTTGTGTAGAAATAAGTCGAGTTCTAGCCGTGTCATTGCACCAAAGCAGCAGTGAGATCTTTTCATCAGAGCGGGAGTTAAACAGAGGAGAAAGATCTTTCAGTGTTACACAATGGGAATCTATCCGGCTAAGATACCAAATTGGCAGGTTAGTGTTTTTCATCATGAATCTTGTTCTGGAGTCACTAGCTGGAACAACCAAAGTCATAAAATCCCATTTAAAACCTAACCACGCTGCTAATGCCTATCGCTAACCCTAAATTAAGACCAACTTGTTCCCCCCCCTCATGAATTTTGACAATATAGCCCATTTTGACTTTGCAGCTGGCCTATCTTAGGGGAAATCACTCCGTTTAGCCTCTAGGACAAGACTCACGACATAAAACGTCAACCTGTTACCAGTAGAGGACAAAGCGAACACATTATCAACACCTTCCCAGTGCACACTCTACGTGTAAAAATACAAATGAAAAGAACAGAGCGACTCAAAACGTCTATACAATATGACCGTAGGGGGCATTATAGTCCTGCAGAGTCACGCGTGAGTTTTTGGAGGGCGGTTAGCTGCTGGGGTTACCCTCTCGTTGCCTTGTTCATGTTGGCCAAGTCTACCAGTAAGAATATCATGGAGTGCCACACCTAGGTGGCATGACAACACGTACCGAGAAGAGGTCTTACATCTGGGTGGGCGTCTGGGTCTTCAAAGGCGGACCTCAAAATCAGCCTGTAGCAACTTCATGTCACAATAGTGGGTCATTACTGCTGTACTGAGAGAACGTGGGAGGGCACCCGTTCCGACCAAAGCACGTGGGCTCGCTGTGCACAGACAGGCACACGCAACCCCAACGGCACTTCCGCCTTCTCGGATTCTGCGTCTGCGTAGAGACGGAACTAACAGGAACCGCGTGTCAGGCCTGATGCCCTAGCACTACCATCTGTCGTTTCTGCCCGTCCATCTCTCTTCTAACTTGATTCAGTCCCAGTAAAGGACATCACGGGTATGAAAGGCTCTGTGTATGTGTAACAGCCAGTGTGTGCGTACAGGTAGCGTCTTTTGAGAATGGTGTCAAAAGTGGGATCCGTGATTTGATGTGTCGTTGCATAGCTTGACTGAAGGGAGTAGAGGGATGGTGAGAGATCAGAAGGGGTTGTCCTGATATAGACATATAGATATATAAAATCAGGACAGGTAAGGTCCTGACTGACATAAGAGCAGTTGCACTGGATACTGCTCACAAGATGTAGGACACAAAGTAGCCACACAACTGGTCCAAGATCAGGGTTGGTTGTTAATATGTTTAGCTCATAGTGGTTATTGTTCAGGCTGGGTTAGGGGAAAGCTGATCCTGAATCAGTGACTGAGAAAAGCAACAGAATCGATGGCTGAGTGTCCTCTCCTGACTTAAGGTTAAAGCCTTGCTATTGAAACTCAATTCAATGTTCACGTCACATACATACATGTCTGGGAGGTGTTTGTAACATCAATACGTAGCTTTGCAGCTGAGGAAAACAAGTTGGTCGCCCAACACAGGCTTGAAACAGTAGTGCTAGGAAGAGTGTAATCTGTACCAGGGATTGAGGTATTAACAGGTGATGGGAAGTCATTATTGAGTTTAAGGAGTCAGTTTAATAACCTCTTGAAGCTAGGGGGCAGAATTTTTATGTTTGGAAAAATAACGTTCCCACTGATTTTGCAGGCGAAAACCTGAGGAAATCCAACCCGGAAGTGACTTCTATTTTGAAAAAGTACTGTTCCATTGCCTGCCTTTCGTCAATTTAAAGGGATATCAACCAGATTCCTTTTTCTGTGGCTTCCTCAGGGTGTGAACAGCCTTTAGACATAGTTTCAAGCTTTTATTTTGAAAAATGAGCGAGATTTATCAAAACGTGTCAGTGGATAGGCGGATGTCCCTCCATTAGTTGTTGCGCGAGACACTCGTTGCTCGACATTTTCTTTCTCTCCAGTATTGAATAGTTTACAGTCCGGTTGAAATATTATCGAATATTGATGTTAAAAACAACCTGAGGATTGATTATTGAAAACATTTTACATGTTTCTACGACCTTTACGGATACTATATGGAATTTTCATCAAGCCTTGATGACTTGCCTAAGGCTGTGGAATACTGAACATAACGCGGCAAACAAATGGATTTTTTTTTATATAAAAAAAATCTTTATGAACAAAAGGAACATTTATTGTGTAACTGGGAGTCTCGTGAGTGCAAACATCCAAAGATCAAAGGTAAGCTATTCATTGTATTGCTTTTCTGGCTTTTGTGACCAATCTACATGACTGCTAGGTGTTCTTAATGTTTTGTCTAGTGATCGATAAACTCACAAACGCTTGGATTGCCTTCGCTGTAAAGCATATTTTCAAAATCTGACACGACAGGTGGATTAACAACAAGCTAAGCTGTGTTTTGCTAAATTGCACTTGTGATTTCATGACTATAAATATTTGTAGCAATTTGTTTTGTATATGGCGCTCTGCAATTCAGTGGTTGTTTACGAAAATGATCCCGCTAAAGGGATCCGTGCGTCAATAAGTTAATAAGGTTTAGCGATGGGGGCGGTTTTAGAGAGGTCTTTAGGTTTTATAGTTGTCGTCAGACCCAACATTTGAGCTTGTAATGGCCACGGAACTCACCCAGACGGTCGGCAGATTTCAGAGCTAATTTCAGAGGAGAATTGCTTGCCTCGTCAGAAATATGCAGTCTATTCGAGGAGAACACGGACTGGCCTTGGGTGAAGCGTTAGAGTAAGTGACGCTGTGAGGAACGTGCCTGTATTTGTGAATGTGTGTGTTCGGGCTTGTGTAATAGCGTCTGTCTGTGCGGTGGATTGAAGGGGATTGATGTAGCTAAAAATCAGGGTTAGTGGATTACAGGACAACAAGTCAAGACCAAGTGGCCACACAGACAAACAAGACTGTGTGCATACCTGCTGTGCACTTCACAGATGCAATCCACGCGTACCCAATCACCTCCCAGCGGTCCCACCCCATCTCACAGGTGGATCCACTGGGAACACCATCCGAACCACACAATTAACTTCACTCCACACACGAGGTTATGAGAGCACAAACGCCTCAATACTATCCTCATTTGGCAAAACAAGTTTGTAAGAACCCACGACCATCACAGAAACCATTAGAACTAAATAAAGACTAATAAAAACACAAATTTATGTTAAAACTGGTACTAAAATAAACTCGTATGATTGGATTAGAGACCAAACAAGGCACTTTTGACCTTGCTGCTTATTATACTCCTGGTCCTTGTATAAACTAACTGCTGGATCTAGACAATGGACTCCTGTGTCCGACTCCAAATGGGGTACGGAAAGAACCACTCCGTCTCCTCCATTTGTCAAACACACCAGGGGTGGTGTCGTACGCGGAGCACCCGGCGAAAACGGCTGCCCCATGATCTGGGATTGAATTACACTGGGTGAAATAGTGCCCGAAACCATTTTAAATTAACATTATGAAATAAAAGTTATATCTCCTGCCAGAAAAGCTGATAAGGGAAAGATGAAGACACACAAGTGATTCGAAGTTGGGAGCTCTCAGCAGCTATACGGGATGTGTCATGTTGAACAGATAGACAATCAGTACCTTTACATGCACACTAATCATTTGATATTAAATGGATTATAAACACCTGACTTCCTCAGCAATCTTTAGAATTATCAGGACATGTAAACGCCTTAACTCGGAGTTACAGCGGTGTATATGATCCGCAGATGTGCTAGCAGAAGCAGCGCGAGCGGTAAAAACTGAAAGCATGCCTCTTAGAAATAGATTTCACACAAGCTCTGAACACAGAATCAAATGTGCTTCACAAAAATAACACTGTCGCCGTGGTAAAACGTGGTAAAACGTTTATTTTGATTGCCGATTGTCTGCACTTATCAAGTCCCATCTGGTGACCATGTAAAACAGGACAATTAAGGAAATCGTTCTTCTTGCAATACATGAAAACCTTCAAATCAAACTATTATATTAATCTGACTATTCACAATAATCACATTATTGTGTAGATGTAACAGCACGCAATGACAAGAAAAGCCAACAATGGCATCCTATGTACTAAATTTGTTTTAAAGACCATGCTTGAAAACAGACAAAATCGTACAGTATTTTATCTCATCTTATCTAATGATTGAAGTCACAAACAGTGAACACCGATGAACACAACCTGTGGTACACTTCCAGAAACACTTAGGCCTATACACTGCATATGTACCTACAAGCACACAGCCAGCCCAGGTCTGCAAGGGCGGGTTGCAGTCATGTGGACACAGCGAGGAGGCCGGGAGAGAGAGTACAGCAGATAAGCAAGCTCAGCTACTCCTCTTAAACAAATCATGACCAAACACTGGAGCAGAAGCCTGAATACATTCAACTCACAGCTCTCACACAACTATTCACTCAGCCATGTGTTTCCTATGACAGCTGATACGGGACAAACCGTGGACTTGGAGCCTCGCGTTGGGGCTTAACGTTACATTGAGCTAACAGGTGCATTTTTTAAAGCAACAACGCAGGACAGTCATGTTGCATAGCTAACTGCGTACTTATGTTGTGTATTTCTGTACAGAATAATTACAGATTTAGTCTTACTGATTTAGACTTTCTACACCTGTCCTAACATCAACCTTTAAGAGCTACAGATGTATGATCTTAATTTGAGCCAGTTTGCCATAGCAGGAAAATAATCCTACAGCAACAGGAAATGTGAATTATAAATGGACATTTTTGTAGGGGTTGATACATTTTTCTTTAGAGCAAATCAAGTCTGAAATTTCAAAGTGGAAATTAAACTTTCGAAGCCTTTTTAAAACTCAAAACACACTACAAAGTTTGCATTTCCCGCTGTGCATGACAATTCTCAGCGACAAAAGAGAATTAAGATCCTACATCTGTAAACAGAACTGGTCTGGGTCCAGCTATTAAGAAAATGAAGTGAAAACAGCTAGCAGGTGCACAGCGGCTGCAATGTAGGGGGGGATGGGACTCCGCTTTCATTTTAATTAAGCCTCGAAACTGACAACTCGAAAGTCCCCTTAAGACTAGCAAAAGTGTGAAGACAAAAATACTTGTGAAGCTTGGAGTCGAAGTTACCTTCGGGCAGAACAGACATAGAGCTAGGGTCAAGTTTCCTCATCTAAATCCTAACCTTAATTTGTGTATTTTCCATTCATAGTTATCTTAGTTCAGTGTTTGTTTGATAACTTCAACCTACTCAGGGACCGTTTCATGTCAGGGGCTAGGCTAGGCTAACTACTATGACAGCTGCAGCTGAGACAAAGCATCTCGTGTCTCTTGCCGTGTCACCAGACACACGGGACAAGCAAGTGTCACTCAGTTTGTGGGCAACTTCAACTTAACACACTTTGGGGACAGTTGACATTGGCCTTGTGTTGGGCTGGGCTAGGGAAGGATATATATGCTAGCTACAATGACAGCTGGGGCAAAGCATCCCTGCTTCTTGCTGTGTCACTAGACACCGCTTCTACTGTAGCATCCACATGGAACAAGTGTTACTCAGAGGACAAAGGAGAGCCGCAGAGTAGAAAAGCCTAACCATGTGGGAAATGAGCATCTTATGCTAATTAAATCCATTGACTGAGCCAACCACTCAGCTGGCCCCCAGAAAACGCTCTTTAGTACTGTGATGCCAACTTCAACCCAAAACTAGGTACAGAAAGAGGTTGAGTACAGAAACCAAGGACTGCATGTTACCCTTCATTCATGCGTTACCCTCTAGGCAAAAATATAAGCTCATCGTTTTCTTTATACCCCAGGTAAATTTGATCAATCAATCAAGACAAACCGAGCGAAAAATGTACAGTTTCCTGTTTTACGATTGGTCGTAACAGATGAAATGATTCACAAGGGCACCGACCTTTCTTCTCATTGAGATCCTGGAGAAACTGCCTGTACGCAGCTGTGGAGGTCATCACGCTCACAGGGAAACAGAGAGGAAATGAAAGAGCGAAAAAGGACAAAAGAGGAAGAGAAGAATATGGGGAAAGAGGGAAGTGAGGAGGAAAGGGGAAAGGAGAGGTATAGACAGGAAAAAAACACTAAGGTAAACAGAAGCAGTGGGAGAGTAAGGGTGAGAAAGGAGAGTGCATAAAGAGAGAGAAAGAGCGAAGGAGAGGAAGAAAGTGGGAGGCTGTAGCTGATCTGGAGGTCCAGAAGATTCCTGGCTGTGAGGGAAGACTCGTCCTTAAAATGTGTAGGTAATCGCAGATTTCTTGCTCCCCTCTTCCCTGACTTTCTGAAAACGGTGTGTGCCAGCCGGCAGCCGAGGTAGCTCTGAGTGAAGCAGTATGTTTAAAGCCGGGTAGAGGAGCTGGACTTTGACTACAAGACGGGTGATGTCACTCCCAGAGCATGTTTCACTTGTTGCGTCGGATGGAATGTGTGTGTGGGGTGTGTGTGTATTTAAAAAGGGGGAGAGAGTGAAAAGGGAGTGGGCTTTTATTACTCAGCGTTCAGCTGTTCATATTCAAACATTTACATTACATGACCAAAAGTATGTGGACACCTGCTCGAACACCTCATTCAGAAATCCCCCCTTTGCTGCTATAACAGTTGAGGTCAGGGCTCTGTGCAGGCGGGGGAAGTTCTTCCACGCCGATCTCGACAAAACATTCCTGTATGGACCTAGCTTTATGCACAGGGGCATTGTCATGCTGAAACAGGAAAGGGCCTTCCCCAAACTGTTATCACAAACTCAGAAGCACAGAATTGCCTACAATGTCATTGTATGCTCTAGCATTAAGATTTCCCTTCACTGGAACTAAGGGGCCTTGCCCGAACAATGAAAAATGGGCCGCAGACCATTATTCCTCCTCCACCAAACTTTACAATTGGCACTATGCATTGGGGCAGGTAGCATTCTCCTGGCATCCGCCAAACCCAAATCTGTCCGTTGTACTGCCAGATGGTGAAGTGTGATTCATCACTGTGGCGGCAGGTAGCCTAGTGGTTTGAGCATTGGGCCAGTACCCGAAAGGTTGCTGGATCGAATCCCCAAGCTGACAAGGTAAACATCTGTCGTTCTGCCCCTGAACATGGCAGTTAACCCACTGTTCCCCGGTAGGCCGTCATTGTAAATAAGAATTTGTTCTTAACTGACTTGCCTAGTTAAATAAAAGGTTTAAAAAAAAATGTAACTCCAAAAAATGCATTTCCACTGCTCCAGAGGCCAATGGCGGTGAGCTTTACACCACTCCAGCCAACGCTTGGAATTGCGCATGGTGATCTTAGGCTTGTGTGCGGCTGGCCATGGAAACCCATTTACAGTTGTAAAGGTGGCATCCTATGACGGTGCCATGTTGAGAGCCACTGAGCTCTTCAGTAAGGCCATTCTACTGACAATGTTGGTAGGCCAGTTGAGAACAAGTTCTCATTTACAACTGCGACCTGGCCAAGATAAAGCAAAGCAGTGCGACACAAACACAGAGATACACATGGGATTAAAAAAAACGTACAGTCAATGACACAATAGAAAAATCTATATACAGTGTGTGCAAATGAAGTAAGATTAGGGAGGTAAGGCAATAAATAGGCCATAGTGGCAAAATAATTACAATTTAGCAATTAAACACTGGAGTGATTGCATGGCTGTGTGCTCGATTTTATACACCTGTCAGCAACGGGTGTAGCTGAAATAGCCAAATCCACTCATTTGAAGGGGTGTCCACATACTTTTGTGTGAGTGAGAGAGATTAAGGGAAAGAAAGCATTCTCTTCAAACTAGTGTGCAAGCCTGTATGTATTTATTGACTAGCTGTTTGCCCCTGATGTTTGTGATTGAGTGGGATTACATTCCCACAGTGATTTCTGTGACTCCCTCTGCCAGCCCCTTGACTTTCAGCTGGCTGGATCAACATACTGGAGGAGATTACTAAGGGGGAGGTGAAAACACTTTAAAAAAAAACTTTCTCTTTGTTCGGTTATTTTCTTCTCCCCCTCTCTTTCCTCCTCCTTGGTGAAAAGGTGCACGCATGGAAATCAGTGATTACCCCGCGATGTAACCTAAAAAAATACAGCCTGACGATAGGCAGAAACTGCTTCCCCAATACAGATCGCCAATCACGCTTGTAGGCGTTGTCATGGCGACGCTGGCTAGGTAAGCGCACGCGCAGAAACGCGCCATAAGGTCTAACAGTCGTCACGCACCGAACTGCGCATGCGCAGGCCGTCAAATCAACGGCGCTCCTTCACTATAAAGTGGCATTTGACGAAAATGAAAACGTGTCAGTTTGTCACTTTCATGAGGTTGGAGTAATAACATGTTCAACTACTTTAGGTATTGGCTCAAATCTAAATTGTGCCTTTAGATTGTGAAAATTAACAAACGAGGAAGAATTTCTCATTTCTCTCACTGACTTCTCAAACCCCGGCCTGGTCTGCTTGGCAAGCGTTCCCGGAAGTCTCGCCTCTGGCTTTAGAAACTCTGGTGTGACCCTGTAGTCGCAGATACACTACTGATGTACAGTAGAGACTAAACCACTGACTCTCACCTGGAAGGGTAAATGAGGTATGTTGTCATGGCAACCCATGGGGTGTGTCCTATTGGTGTCAAACAGTTTCCTTTGCTTGTTCCCTTGACCGAAAGATAATTGATGCGTATGAAAGGCGCAAACATCCCAAATCTTAATTTGCCCAGTCTCACTTATAATCTTATTTAAGATCAGTGGTCTTGAGGCAAAGACTACGAGGAAAGGAAGCTTTTCATGACAAATTAGTAAATTGCCATTGTACTGCTCTGAACTCTCTCCTTACACAATAACTACTACAGCCTAGATTAGAACAAATGTGTTAAATGTCAGTCTTCTTAATGTGGGGCTTATCAGATTTCTACCTCCCCTTAAACCTCACAGTTCCCGGTACAACTCCCAGACGCAAAACCAAAACACTCGTCCAGGAACACAACAAACGAGTTGTCATCCAAACAAAAGCCTAGCAGACAAACTAAACCTCTTGTCACCCAAACATTTCATAACAGTTGGAGAAACACAATTTCTGAAGCTTTGTCACTAAAAACACCCAGATGCCAGATGCAAATGCCTGTGAGAATGTGAGGCCCACGCATGGATCAGTACATGCCAGCAATTACCTGTGATTAGCCATTGTGGAGGATAGAGCAGGGCGGAGGTGTTCTCTACCCGTCTGGTGCATATTCCATTCTCTCCCTCCCTCACACACACACACTCAGCTCTGGCTGAGGTTTATTGAACCTTTATTTAACTAGGCAAGTCAGTTAAGAACAAATTCTTATTTACAATGACGGCCTACCGGGGTACAGTGGGTTAACTGCCTTGTTCAGGGGCAGAATGACAGATTTTTGCCTTGTCAGCTCGGGGATTCGATCTTGCAACCTTTCGGTTCCTGGCCCACTAGGCTACCTGCCGCCCCGTAAAGGCAGCCAAACGCTGAGGATGGGTGAAATTGGTGTGTGAGGGTATGGAGGGTTGTACGTGTGTGTTTAGAAAAGTTGGGGTCAACTTTGAATTTAGTTGCAAATTGCTCTTTAATTTCAATTCAACTGTTTAATTGGCAACCTCCACATGAAGCAGAATTTGAATTGAATTTGGATGAAAGGAAGTATGGCTTATTTTACTTATTCTATATGTTTATTTATTTTGACAATGTTTACCAATGCAATGTTAAAAGGTGTGCCTTGTTAAAAGTTAAATTGTGGAATTTCTTTCCTTCTTAATGTGTTTGAGCCAATCAGTTGACAAGGTAGGGGTGGTATACAGAAGAAAGCCCTATTTGGTAAAAGACCAAGTCCATATTATGGCAAGAACCGCTCAAATAAGCAAAGAGAAACGACAGTCCATCATTACTTTAAGACATGAAGGTCAGTCAATATGGAACATTTCAAGAACTTTGAAAGTTTCTTCAAGTATAGTCGCAAAAACCACCAAGCGCTATAATGAAACTGGCTCTCATGAGGACCACCACAGGAAAGAAAGACCCAGAGTTACATCTGCTGCAGAGGATACGTTCATTAGAGTTAACTGCACCTCAGATTGCAGCCCAAATAAATGCTTCAGAGTTCAATTAACAGACATCTCAACATCAACTGTTCAGAGACAACATGAAATCAAGCCTTCATGGTTGAATTGCTGCAAAGAAACCACTACTAAAGGACATCAATAAGAAGAGATTTGCTTGGGCCAAGAAACAAGAGAAATGGACATTAGACTGGTGGAAATCTGTCCTGTGGTCTGATGAGTCCAAATGTGAGATGTTTGGATCCAAGCGCCGTGTCTTTGTGAGATGCAGAGTAGGTGAACGGATGATCTCCACATGTGTGGTTCCCACCATGAAGCAGGAGGTCTGATGGTGCTTTGCTGGTGACACCGTCTGAAATATTTAGAATTCAAGGCACACTTAACCAGCATGGCTACCACAGCATTCTGCAGTGATACGCCATCCCATCTGGTTTGCACTTAGTGGGACTTTCATTGGTTTTTCAACAGGACAATGACCCAACACATCTCCAGGCGGTGTAAGGGCTATTTGACCAAGAAGGAGAGTGCTGCATCAGATGACCTGGCCTCCACAATCACCCAAACTCAACCCAACTGAGACGGTTTGGGATGAGTGAAGGAAAAGGAGCCAACAAGTGCTCAGCCTATGTGGGAACTCCTTCAAGATTGTTGGAAAAGCCATCCAGGTGACTACCTCATGAAGCTGGTTGAGACAATGCCAAGAGTGTGCAAAGTCATCAAGGCAAAGGGTGGCTACTTTGAAGAATCTCAAATATTAAAATATATTTTGATTTGTTTTACACTTTTTTGGTTACTACATGATTCCATATACGTGTTATTTCATAGTTTTGATGTCTTCACTATTATTCAATGTAGAAAAAAGTATGTGTGTGTGTACAAACTTTTGACTGGTACTGTATATATTTTCTTTAACAAGCTAGCGTCATAATTTTGTCTGACATGCCGAAAATGCAGCCGTGTTGATTAAATGTGACACTTCGAGGCCACGAGTATGACACGTGACAAGAGTTTGCATTGAATTGTGGGTCATATCAACCCCACAAGTGATCAAAGTTCTCAAGCTAAATCGAGGGACTAGGGGGAAACGTGAGTGAATTGGACCTCCACTTAAGATGGCAATCAAACTGGCTCCGGTTTCGACTGGGATTCCCCCAAGGGAAAGTGGCTAGCGCAAGGGCTGTGGGGGTAAAAATAAAGTGTTTGGACTGCAGCTTCACTCTCTCATCACACTTTTGAGATGGTCCCTTATTTTAACCTCTTCATGGTTTACACCCTCACGGAAACTGTCTTTCAGACCCCTTCCCAGCGCCGAAACACTTCTCACAAATTAAACAGACACAATCATACTAGTATTTTAGGAAAGTCTACGCTTTTCTCATCTCAATACCTAATGAAGCTCAAAACCGTTGTTCAACCACCCTGAACAAACATTTTCACACAATGCAGTCCACAACCATCTCTACTTTCAAAGTCACCCCTCTTCCCATCAAACATACCCTGCATAAAACACACACAGTAACCCAACCGTTCCCCATCTTCCGAGTCTCCAGGGCCTGTCACACGAGGGCCAGTTTGAGGAGGTATCGCATGGCAACAGCATGGTAGGTGCGTCAAAGAGCCTGCCTCCCACAGCACGGTTGATGTTTACCACATTTACCCATTCCTCTGAAAAGACTGAAGCCTGGCAACGCCATGTGATCTGACCTGTTACTACGGTAGACTAACACTGAACACTTTCTATGGCCTTTCAACATACTGTGTATACTACCAGTCACAAATAAGGAAGAACTAGGACATCTTGTGCCATTGGACTGAGCCTAAAAGCACAATAATATTGACCATAAGGATTATCTAGGTCTGTACAACATACTTATTGCATATTTTAACGGAATTATTGCAGGGAGAACTAAAGCTACGTAATGCCTCAGTAAGTTTGGTGAAAACAAAGTGTTGGCTAAACCAGAGGATTGACTGTCTTACCTTTGTTGGAGGGACCCAGCAGCAACAGGAGCAGCATCAACATGGAAAAGAAAGAAAAGAGGCTTTGGTTAGCATGGAGAAAGAACAGTAGTACCGAACAACACACACACATAGCTACTCTATGTGAAGGTACAAGGGGACAGTGATGAATTGGTACACAGAGACTCAAGCTGAAAAACTTTATACAAATTCAGTTGCTAAGAAGGACAACACCCAACACTGTTGACATCCGTTATTGTTTGCATCCAAATTGTACTCTACTAGGAATCTTTGTCTTGCTCATCATCTCTACAGTACATATGGCATACAGAGACATAGGACAATTACATAATGGTCCATAGTATCAGGTTCGCATGTTGTCAATTTCGAATGCATTCTCTGAACATGAAATCGATTCAGAAAATATTTCTTTTAAAGAATTTATAGAAACCAGAGGCCAGGGAAAAGAAAGTAATTCCAGAAAATGCTCACTGTACTTTTTTTCTGAAATTAGAAAGTAAGCACTAAGAATTGAGACTTCCACATGCTTTGACCGATGCTTTCTAGCTCTCTGCTGTATGTACTTCCTCATCTGTTCTCCCTTCACCCTCACAATCTATAATGGTAAACAGACTTTCCCTTCAACATAAAGGCAGGACACAGAGGTTTACACTCATCAGATGTGGCAGAGCTCGCAAACTATCCCGGATTATAAAGGGAAACCCATCCACGAGCTGCCCACTGACAGGAGCCTACCAGATGAGCTAAATCAAATGTATTTATAAAGCCCTTTTTACATCAGCAGATGTCAAAGTGCTGTACAGAAACCCAGCCTAAAACCCCAAACAGCAAGCAACGCAGATATAGAAGCACGGTGGCTTGGAATAACTCCCAAAGCAGGCAGGAACATAGGAAGAAGCCTAGAGAGGAACCAGGCTCTGAGGGGTGGCCAGTCCTCTTCTGGCGGTGCCGGGTGGCGGTTGTAAGAGTACATGGCCAGATTATTCTTCAAGATGTTTAAACGTTCATAGATGAATGCTTTCTATGCTCGCTTCGAGGCAAGCAACACTGAACCATGCGTGAGAGCACCAGCTGTTCCGAACAACTGTGTGATCGGCTCTCCGTAGCCGATGTGAGTAAGATCTTTAAACAGGTTAACATTCAGAAAGCCGCGGGGCAAGATGGATTACCAAGACACATATTCAGAGCATGCGCTGACATGTTTCATGCAGACCACCTTAGTCCCAGTGCCCAACAACGCCAAGGTAACCCGTCTAAATGACTACCGTCCCGTAGCACGAAAGGCTGGCCATGGCTCACAACAACATCCCAGACTCGATGAATCTGCTCCACAATGCCTCTTCCCCCTCAGGAGGCTGAAATGATTTGGCATGGGCCCTCAGATCTGGGGTTTGGCAGTATGCAGATGTTCATATTGCCACCCCGTACTTCTCTCATACTGGGAAATGGTATTACAAGCTTAGTACACAAGGGGGCGGCAATTTTTTAAAATCTAAGATGCCCATTGGGCATCTACTAACAGAATGCTAACAAAATATGCAGAAGTAATAGCGAATTTCAATGGTGTCTGCTAGTCAAATGTGTTAACAAGCGCAAACGATAATAAACTAATTGCAAATACAGGAAATCCAATCAAAGTTAAACATATATAGGTAGGAGCTACCGAATGTCATTTTTGCAAATGAACAAAGTTTTGATCCACGTTTGTCTGAAGGAAGAACAGTACTGGCTCTGGAGTAGCATGTTAAGGCTACGCTGTGTCTGTGTGGAGTCTGGAGTCGCTAGGGCAAGGGGCCTGCCTTCTCTGCTCAGAGAAGAGGGGGGAGGAGCAGACGGGCCGAGAACGGAGAGAAGGGAAAAAAACTAGAAAATCATGATAGTGGCAGAAACAAAAAACTAATCCAAAGTACTTTGACTTCTCAAAAAACACTAGAACGCTAACACAATATGATGATGTGTCACTAATTCTGAATTTTTCTACATAGGAAAAGGGATAAAACGCATAAGAAATATTTTGATGTGTTTTGTAAAGGCAGATGTAAAATGCTTCTTATTGTAATTTCTGCTCGGCATCAGACACATTTTATGCTTCCATTGCAATTCTCACAAACAAAAGGTGTGATGGGTCCACACTTAAAAAGAACTTCCAATTTTAGATTTTTATTTCTTATCACTGCATCAGGGATAGCGTACACAGACGTTTCGGCTTTGCAGCTTTCTTCAGTGTGTAAGTGCAAATCCGTTGCAATTCTCCACTTGGATGAGAATTCATGAACGGGCATTCTATCAGCAGACAGCACTCGGACAGGTGTGTAGCTACTTTAGGCGGTGTAGCTAGCCTACTTTACTTGGTAAAATGTGAGATTTGTGTTAAGCAAAACATTAGGAAATGTAGCTGGCTACATTCTTTCAATGATAAACATGAAAAATGTGATGGTCATGCATAGTTTTTGCAAAAAAGACCTTGCTTTTTCATAAAGCTAATTTACTTGCGGCTGCCAGCCAAATAGCGTCGCAATTCTGTTGTCACCTGATGAAAATGAAGCTATTTTCTACAGAATGTGTTGCATCGCACTAATGTAAAACTAAACTTCCACATCCCTGATCAAAAACACTTGACTTTCAATTAAAAACACAACCCCCGTCAATAAACAGCTAGACTCATCTGCTCCCGCTTTCTCCCATTGTGCTATTTAAAAACAAACATGTGACTGGCTCAACTGTTCGGGGAACTATGATAAGCTTTATAACGTAAAATAATGTCACTGGTAAAATAAAGAACGCAATCTGCTTTATCACCCAACTTACTGCACAAGTTGACTGCAGGTATTTAAAAAGGTAGCTACAAATATTAAAATCTATTGAAAAACCATTCCGTGGTTATTTCCAAACACCCCGGTATAAGGTATACCGCCCAAACCTACTCAGATCCTCAAAAAGTTCTACAGCTGCACCATTGCGAGCATCTGGCTGTGTCACAGCTTGGCATGGCAACTGCTTGGCATCCCAACACAAGGCAGAAGGAAAGCCCAAACATTTTTCAAAAGACTCCAACCACCCAAGCCACAGATTGTTCTCTTTGCTACCGCACAGCAAGCGGAACCAACAGGACCCTGAACAGCTTCTACCCCAAGCCATGAGACTTCTAAACAAGACTGCTAAATAGCAAATCAAATGGCTACCCAGACTACCTGCACTGACCCTGTTTTGCACCAACTCTTGCACAGACTCTACCCACACGCATACTGACGCCACACACACTTTCACATACGCTGCTACTACTGTCTACTGTCTATCCTGTTGCTTACTGTGTACGCTGTATAAATACTGTGTATTTATTCCTCGTGTCGCTATTTCTATTTAACTGTTTGATCTTATCTTCACCTCTGCATTGTTGGAAAAGGACCCATAAGTTAGCATTTCATGTGAAAAGCATGTGAAAAATAAAAAACGCAAAGGTCGTAATCCCAAACCAGACACAGGGAACCATTATTCTAAAAGGGACGGATGAAGGGACAAAAAAAATACCGGCGTACACCTAACCCCTAATGTTGATCTCGGCTGTCATAGCAGTACAGTAGACTGAACACGTAGCAGCACACAGAGACGAGGGAATGTCAGCTAGACCCAAACTACTGGTCCCTTCAACACTCTAGGTAGATGACACTGAAGAAAAGGAGAGAGATGAAGTAGAATCGTCAGCAGACTGGATGGGAGCCAGAGGGATGTGTGTGTGTGTGCGTTCACATGTCAGATACTGCCGCAGGTGACCAAATCGCAAACACTAATCAAAACATGCAGTTCTCCAATCACAGGCTGACTGTAGACCATGTCTTAAATGGGCCGAGGTGTCATGGAGTGAGACCGCGGTTAGCAAACCCCGCGTCATACCGGAGCGTTGCATCATTAAAACACCATCGGTCTCCCTCACGATCCCACCTTACAAGGTCTGTCCCCTGCGAACTGGCAACCCACTCTGTCTAAGAAGGGAAAGAAGCTGCTTTGATGAACAGACAACACATGGACTGCTCGGAGTGTGAAAGGGCCACGAGGTGAAACACACCGTCTCGCACACACAATGAAGCATTCATCTAGGAGAAGCAGGGAGTCGTTCTGGACACTGTCATGCGAGAGAGCTAGAGCGAGAGAGGGAGAGAGATGACAGAGTGCGCCAAGGGTGAGGAAAGGGAACAGTTTCTGCAGAGCACAGCTAGTGGTCTCTCGCAGTTGTGGAAGACAGAGGGGGATGGGAGAAAGCGAGATATACAATGCCTTCAATTCAAAAAGTATTCACACCCCTGGACTTTTTCCTCATTTTGTTGTGTTATAGCCTAAATAAATAAAAATATTCATGGATTTCTTGTCACTGGCCAACACACACACACGTCAAAATGGATTTGTTATTTATTTTTTACAAACTGATAAAAATTGAAAAGCTGAAATGTCTTGATTCAATAAGTATTCAACCCTTTGTTATGGCTAGTCTAAAAAAGAAGAAGTGGTGCTTAACGAGTCACATAATATGTTGCATGGACTCACTCTGTGCAATAATAGTGTTTAACATTTTTTGGGAATGACTACCTCATCTCTGTATCCCACACTTAAAACTATCAGTATGGTCCCTCAGTCGAGCAGCGAATCTCTCAACCACAAAGACCAGCCACAAAGACCAGTTTTCCAATGTCTCACAAAGAGTAGTTATTGGTAGATAGGTACCATTTTTAAAAAGCAGACATTGAATATAGACTTGGGCGGTATACAGTACACAGGGGTATTTGTAAATAATCATGAGATGGTTTTTCAATACAGTCGAAACTATTTATTTGAAATACTTCAAACACAATTTGATATTTTTTTCTACTTAAGTAAATACCTGCAGTCAACTTGTGCAATACGTTAGGAGAAAGCAGATCATGATGTTCATTTCACAAGATTATTTTACGTTATGAAGCTTATCATAGTTCCCCAGAACAGTTGAGCCAGTCACGTGTTTGTTTTTAAATAGCACAAATGGGAGAAAGCGGGAGCAGATAGGTCTAGCTGTGTATTGACAGGGGTTGCGTTTTATATTGAAAGTCATGAGTTTTATTGCTTCAAAAGAGTGATCAGGGACATGTCACTGTAGTTTCACTTCATAGAAACGACATTAGTGCATCACATCAGGTGGAAAAGAGATTTATTTTCATCAAATGCCAACAGAATTCGGCTGACAGCCTCAAGTAAATGAGCTTACAATGAAAATTTTAATTTTTTGCTAAAAGGATGGATGGCTGTCATATTTCTAACGTTTATCATAGAAAGAATGTAGCCAGCTACATTTCCTGACGTTTTGTTTAAAGTTAATCTTACATTTTACCAGAGAAAAATTGCTCCACGAGTCAGAGTGCTGTCTGCTGGTGGAATGGCTGTTCGTGAATTCTCATCCGAGTGGAGAAAGGCAAATGAAGCATTTGTCAAGGCTTTAAAAAATGCAGCATGATATTAATGCGTTTAGAAAATTTAAAAAATCCTGCTTGAAAAACAAAGAATTCTGTGATACTTAGATAATTAGCAAGTTAAACCTAGTTAAGTGGCTAAATTAATAAGGTGACGGGGCATAATATTGTATTTGCTTTTCGCCGTGTTTGAGAAATCAAAGCCCTTTGGGCAGCTGCCACTGCCATTTTTTGATTTCCTTGTGTTTTTCTCCTCCCCCCTCTCATCCGAGCAGAGCAGGCAGGCACATTGCTCTATCGACTCCAGACTCCACACAGACACCAGTACTGTTCTTCCTTCACATATGCATGCATCAAAACTTTTCATTTTCACAATGTCTCTCATTCACATTCGTTTGTAAATGTCCAAACTCCCCCGAAATGTAATTTGGTAGCTCCTACCTATAGATGTATAACTTGGATTGCCCGTCATTGCAATTAGTTTATTTTCGTATGTGTCGTTAGCATATTTAGCTAGCAGCCGCCATTGAAATTCGCTATTACTTGTGCAATAGCTCTGTTAGACGCCCAATGGGCATTTTTGCATTTTAAAGAGCCCTTATGTTCTAAGCCGGAAATACCATATATCCCAGTATGAGAGAAGGACTGGATGACGATATGAAAATGGTTGCCTAGCAATGACCTACAACCAATTTGACCGGGCAAATGTTGCACGATCCAGGTGTTGAAAGCTCTTAAGATTTATCCAAAAAGACTCACAGCTGTAATCGCTGCTTCTACAAAGTATTGACTCAGGGGTGTGAATACTTATGTAAATTAGACATTGCTGTATTTAATTTAGATACATTTGCAAACATTTCTAAATACATGTCATTATGGTGTATTGTGTGTAGATGGGTGAGAAATAAAATATATCTTGAATTCAGGCAGTCACACAACAAAACGTGGAATAATGCAAGAGGTATGAATACTTTGTGCAGGCACTGTAGATATCTGCAGAGGTGGAGTCTGCAGTGCCTTCCGAAAGTATTCATAGCCCTTGACTTATTCCACATTTTGTTGTTGTTACAGCCTGAATTCAAAATGGATTCAGGATAAATCCAATTACTTTGAGTCCTCACAAACATGTCCACTGATTTGAATAAGGACCAGACATAAGCAAACACCCACATATTAACGGAGTTTACGGTCAGCATTCAATAGTGGACATTTACACATGCGCTCTGGTATTAGACAAATGACTGTAGGCATGAATCATATAAGATACTATACACACGAGGGTTGCATGTGGCTACATCCTGGCATGTGTATACAATGAATTATATACACGTATTACAGATCTCCACTGTATCATTGCTATCGCCTCCTGGCTTAATACATGTTTATTTACACTATTTATCGGTCCTCCTCTGTATATGAAAACTACACATCATATGACAATCTATTTATTGCGTGTGCACATGCCCGCCTAATAAAAAGGTCAGGGGACTACAATTTTTTGAAAGTGTGTGTGTGTGTGTGTGTCACATGCCTGGGATGTCTCGGGAGGCGCCAAACCTATTCTGGCATGGGTGGTGCAGTGTGTAGTCTCCACCAGAAGAACATTCTCAACAAAATGCCTTCACAAAACAATATACATTTCTCCACAAATCACCATGCTGAGAGAGCTGCCTTATACAGGAGGTCAGTGGCCTTAAGAGTAGGAGTGAGTATGAAATTCAATCCACTCTTTGGTGGGGAGGTATTGAAAGAGTGATTAAAAAAAAATATATATATATTTTTGAAGTAGACAAGAAGAGTTGTAATGGTGGAGAAGACAGACACGGTCAGGAGGTAAAGAGAGAGACTAAAGAGGTTGAGAGGGCAAGAGAGAACAGAGGAGGTAGAGACAGAAAGACCCCGAGCAGTAGGTGAGAGATACAGTATATTGCTCAGCAACAGCCTCCATGTTGAGTTTATGGGGGGGGGGGGACACATTCTAGGTGTGGGTGTGGCTCTGGGCTATTCACATACTCTTGTCTCTGGGAATCTGTGCACACACACCTACCCCCCACTCATAATCTGGGCATAGTTTGGCTGCCCAAATGTGGTGTCAGTTCCACAGTTTTCTGAGACAGACAGGAGACGCCTGTCCACCATTAGACACAACTAGCTCTGAGTCATTAGCAGGATAGCATTTTGCTAACGAGCAATTGCTACTGCTGTGTCAGGTTCAGCCAGTTCAATAAGAACCAATTTAGCACCGCACTCATATCAAATTGTATTTGTCACATGCTTGGTAAACAACAGGTGTAGACTAACAGCGAAATGCTTACTTTCGGGTCCTTTTCCAACAATGCAGTAAAAATAGTGACACGAGGAATAAATACATACATATATTACGTACCTTTATTTAACTTGGCAAGTCAGTTAAGAACAAATGTTTATTTACAACGACGGCCTACCCCGGACGACGCTGGGCCAATTGCACCGCCCTGTGGGACTCCCAATCACGACCGGTTGTGATACAGCCTGGATCACAATAACATGTCTATTCTCCCGGGAGCACCAGAACAGAGTCGGATTTGCACGGGTACAAGGTAAATGAGGTAGTTATGTACATATAGGTAGGGCTAAAGTGACTAGGCTAGATAATAGACCGTAGCAGCAGCTTCTGTGGTTTGTGTGAAAGTGTGTTGGGGTGTCAAAGTATGTGTGAGGGTGTGGACAGTGTGTGTGCTTAGAGTCAAGTACACGAGAGTGCAGGTAGTCCAGGAAGCCATTTAATTAGCCGTTTTGCAGTCTTGTTCAGCAGCCTCATGGCTTGGGGTTAGAAGCTGTTCAGGGTCCTCTTAGTTCAAGGTACCATTTGCCGTGCGGTAGCAGAAAGAACAGTCTATGGCTTGGGTCGCTGGAGTCTGACAATTTTTAAAGCCTTCCTCTGACACCACCTGGTTTAGAGGTCCTGGATGGCAAGGAGCTCGACCCCAGTGATATACTGGTCCGTACTCACCACCCCCTGTAGTGCCTTGCGGTCGGGTGCCTTGCGGTTGCCGTACCAAGCGCTGATGCAGCCCAGATTCTCTCAATGGTGGAGCTGGAGAACTTTTTGAAAAGATTTCACCTCAGATCTTCAGTCTCCTGAGCGGGAAGGGACGGCGTCATGCCCTCTTCACAACTGTGTGGGTGCGCGTGGACCATGTTAATTCGTTAGTGATGTGGACACCGAGGAACTTGAAGCTCTGTACACGCTCCACAACAAACATTAGCCTCATGACATAACACCTAGGCTATTTCAATGAAGACCAATTTTGCCTTTCGCTAACGCTGCCTAGCATCATAATGCTAACGTAAGCCATTTTGGTGGGACCCAATATTAGCATTGTCTAATATTGTGCTAAATGGCTACGCTACATTGTTAAAATGGGCCACATCCAACAAACCTGGGAAACAAAATTATTTTATGTCTATGACTTCCCAGGCTTTGAAAGCGCACTACAAAATAATATATGCGCTCATTCATATTGATGAAGAGATGAGCGTAGATGGGGCCTATAAAAACGAGCGTGAACCGCGGTCAGAATGAATGGTTATTTAGCGCAATTACATCAGGCTTCCACGCTCTGGTTTTCAAGGCCGTCATCACGTAAATAAATAGTCAGGTTTGGTTGAGATAGCAGTGGCAGCATGTCTCTGGAGCATGAAAGGTGGTGGAGATGTGGAATGTTTGTACTAGTCGAGGCTCTGCTTAGATCAAGGAACACGGTGCTATTGAAACAGACTTTGCAGATAAGGTCTGGGTAGAGATTTGTATTCAGAGTGAAAAATAAGTAGAAATCACAGTTTTTTTTAGAGTGTTATCACATTTCAAGGAGAAGGCATGTTTTATTGAGATTCCACACAGTGTAGTTCAGTTAGGCATTCAATGCATTGCATCCACAGTGAACTGTTGGGGTGACTATCTACAGTAAGAGAGATAGAAATAGCTGTATTTAAATGCTGTATTTTCCAAATGGTAATTCTCTGAAGTGCTACACCAGACAAAACATTTTGTTGAAATGTAGTCAGCTTTTAACACTCCAGGCAAATTAGAAGCAGCATGACTTTTTGAAAAATCTCTTCAGACATTAACTAAAACGCAACGAGCTATATCACCACACACTCCAGGCTGCCGCCCACTCCCCAGCAGAAAGACCATACTTCATTAGAGCTTATTAACGACCCGGTGCTACCAAACTGGACGGAAGGATGAAGGGAGTGACTGAGGGAGGGAGGGAGGGAGGGAGGGAGGGAGGGAGGGAGGGAGGGAGGGAGGGAGGGAAAGTTGGATGGAGAGACTGGGCACTTCATGACAAAACCCAGGTGGGTGCATTCACTGTGGAGATGGAGGAATGGCTGGAAAGATGGGTGACTGAATGGAGGGGGATAAAAATGGAGAGAGAGAGGGTTCTCGGGTCCTTAATGAGACAAGCGAGGGGTGTGTCGCCTCCGACAAACACCACCACTCTGTGTTCTCTACTCCATCCTTCTGTCCTTCACCCTCCGAATCAAACCACGTATCAATCTAGCACAGGCAAGCAGGTCGGACAGGACAGGCATCATCTATGACCTCATCTTTACTCGCCACACAACATAATGTGGCCTTCTCGGCAGTGTTTTTACGACTGCCCTCCCCTGAAAACCTCAACCAGCTCTCACAGTCTCGCGTCAGAATTGGATGTCCTTCCAGGTTTCTCAAACGTCGAATTTCGTAGTGTTTAAAGATAAGTTTAGGCATTAACTCCCGAATGGTTGGTTAAGGTTAAGGTAAGGGATAGGCTTAAAGTTGTTTTTGAGATATCACTGGATTGGAACTTGCAACCTTTGGAAACACGAAACCTACTTGAAGTTAACAGCGCTCACTGTTGCCCCTAGTGGCTGATTTCCACATAATCTCCTGATGTCCTCAGACATGGATGGATGTCGAATATTGACTTATATCACAGGTGACCTGGCTGGGATATCTATCATTCCACCCATCCAACTGGCTATCTAACCACCTATTTAAAAACACACAACCTATTAATTATTCCATGAAACAATCAATGGGGAAGGCTGAGCGATACGGCCAAAATATAATATCACAGTATTTTATGTTTTTGAATAATACAAGTGATAAATTTGAGTAGTGTGACCATAGGGTGGCAACATATACACATCACTTTACACTCTAAGTCTCTCTCCATTCTGATTGTTTAATTCAACACCCAAAAATTATTTGGCTTTATTTATTTTTTCATACAATTTCTGTATTTCCTGCACTCGTTTGAGATCATTTCCACACTGCCACAGAGCTGCACGATATGGACAAACAATCTAGGCCTTATTTTTAACCAAATGTTGCAATAGCGATTTGACTTGTGATTTAGGAGCAAAACACTTGAACTGTTGGAATCATGGAAATAGGACGAATATACTAATTCTATAGTTAGAATATAATAGTGGGCACTTTGACTACAGTGTTTGACATGACAACGAATGAAAATGCAAGGGAGGAGTTATTGTGACAGGCTAGGAACCAAAGTGTTTCCTAGGGGACTCTAATCTTTTAGCAAAGTGACAACAGCATCGTTGTCATCAACATTCTTGCATGAACGCAAGTGTCTCATGGTCGAGGGACAAATGGGCTCGAGTGACAGGGAGCGTGGCTAGGTCTGTGTGGAAAGCGGCATGGAGAGCGAGATCGAGAGAGAGAGATGACTCAAGTAGCAGAGTAAACTATGTAGATGGACGTTACACACAGCATGTCACATTCAACAAACCAAACATTCAAATACCGTTATAGAAGGTAAAGTAAAAACCCAAACCAGTCCATGCGTCAACACCGGTATATCGTAAAATGTAAAAAGCACTACTATGGAGTCAGCTTTCCTTTTTACAGTAAGCGAAGGCCAGAGATGTCCACACCTCTTACTGTATCCCTCTTTCCATCCACCACAACAGTCAATGTTACAGTGAGAGCAAGAGGAGACAGAAGGCTACCACTCCCCTACAGCAGCAGGTCTGAGCGTCTAGTTACAGCATGGAACCCGTCTCTCAGACCACGGTGCTTCTCTGTCTGTTAATATGTCAGCTGTCATGTTTACAGTGACAAGGACAGGAAATAGAAGACTTCCATAGTCCACACCCTACAGTGGAAGGTTTTAGCGTAGTCAGAATTTGCACGCTCTCTTTCTCTCGCATTCTCTCTCTCAACACCTCTCTCTCTGTCAATATGTCAGCTGTCATGTTTACACTCTCTTTCTCTCACATTCTCTCTCTCTCAATATGTCAGCTGTCATTTTTAAAGTGAGGAAATAGTCTTCCACACCCTTTGGTAACAGGTTTCAATGTACAGTATGTGCCCCCCCCCCCCCCAAATCTTTGTCACAACTCACTCCCTTTCTCTGTCTTCCCCATGTGCACTGTCATTTTAACAGTGAAGAGGCAGAATGCTTCCATACCCTTTGAGCTCCAACACCATCTTTCTCTCCACTACATCAGTCGTCATTCCTACACTCTTTAGTAGCAGGTATCAGTGTACAGTCAGAATGAACAGGTTCCACCCCCCAGTATCTCTCGCAGGCTCGCTCTCCCCCAGTATCTCTCGCAGGCTCGCTCTCCCCCAGTATCTCTCGCAGGCTCGCTCTCCCCCAGTATCTCTCGCAGGCTCGCTCTCCCCCAGTATCTCTCGCAGGCTCGCTCTCCCCCAGTATCTCATAGGCTCGCTCCCCCCCCCACACAGTATCTCTGCAAACAGCAGAAGTGAGCCTTGAGCCACTGCGTTCCATATTGTCACTTTACCTAATCACCACACTAACCAGTTGCACGATTCAGAACACTGAAAACATGCCACTGTAGCAACATGGTGAGCCATCAACAGCTACAGTATCTTTCCTTTGTGTCACTCGAGCAGCGAAGCCTTACGCATAGTTATGACCACATTTCTCTAGACATAACAAAGAATATCATTGGAAGGCAGTTTAAAAATAGGCCTTTCTTTTTTCACTCGTTTCCTGTTCCTCGTGTGTTTTCCTGGACCGTTAAGGCCATTCCTGCTCAGTTAAGTTCTGTGGGTGAAAACATTTCTGGCCTGACTGCATTCCTCTCGGGGACATTCTCCTTCCGTCAGCACATCTAAGCACGGTAACATTTATACACACACACAACACTTCCCTCCATTTTACCAGCCCCTTTCCCTTCCTGAAGGAGAGAGAAAATCAGAGACCTCAGGGCTAGCATTTTCAGAAAAATACAAGATACTGAGAAGAATGTACAAGCTGAAGGTTTCGTTAGCGAAGTGTTTTTCACAGACAATTTCAAATTTGGGCTTTCCCTGCTCTTCTCTCCAGGGGCAGTACATGAGGAAGCGAGAATAACAAACATAACTTCCATCAGATGGCCAAAGAGCAAGAGAGAGCGGCGAGAGAGAGAGAGGAAGGGGGAGAGAGCGGCGAGAGAGCGGAAGGGGGAGAGAGCGGCGAGAGAGAGAGAGAGCGGCGAGAGAGAGAGAGAGCGGCGAGAGAGAGAGAGAGCGGCGAGAGAGAGAGAGAGCGGCGAGAGAGAGAGAGAGAGCGGCGAGAGAGAGAGAGAGAGCGGCGAGAGAGAGAGAGAGAGAGCGGCGAGAGAGAGAGAGAGAGAGCGGCGAGAGAGAGAGGCGAGAGAGAGAGAGGCGAGAGAGAGAGAGGCGAGAGAGAGAGAGGCGAGAGAGAGAGAGAGAGGCGAGAGAGAGAGAGGCGAGAGACGAGAGAGAGAGGCGAGAGGCGAGAGAGAGAGCGGCGAGAGAGAGAGAGAGAGCGGCGAGAGAGAGAGAGAGAGAGGCGAGAGAGAGAGAGAGAGAGAGAGAGCGGCGAGAGAGAGAGAGAGAGAGAGAGCGGCGAGAGAGAGAGAGAGCGGCGAGAGAGAGAGAGAGAGCGGCGAGAGAGAGAGAGAGAGCGGCGAGAGAGAGAGAGAGAGAGAGAGAGAGAGCGGCGAGAGAGAGAGAGAGAGAGAGAGAGCGGCGAGAGAGAGAGAGAGAGAGAGAGAGCGGCGAGAGAGAGAGAGAGAGAGAGAGAGAGAGAGCGGCGAGAGAGAGAGAGAGAGAGAGAGAGCGGCGAGAGAGAGAGAGAGAGAGAGCGGCGAGAGAGAGAGAGCGGCGAGAGAGAGAGAGGAAGGGGGAGAGAGAGGAAGGGGGAGAGAGAGGAAGGGGGAGAGAGAGGAAGGGGAGAGAGAGGAAGGGGGAGAGAGAGGAAGGGGGAGAGAGGTAGGGGGAGAGAGATGTAGAGGGAGAGAGGTAGGGGGAGAGAGAGGAAGGGGGAGAGAGAGGAAGGGGGAGAGAGAGGAAGGGGGAGAGAGAGGAAGGGGGAGAGAGAGGAAGGGGGAGAGAGAGGAAGGGGGAGAGAGAGGAAGGGGGAGAGAGAAGAAGGGGGAGAGAGAGGAAGGGGGAGAGAGGGGAAGGGGGAGAGAGAAGAAGGGGGAGAGAGAGGAAGGGGGAGAGAGAGGAAGGGGGAGAGAGGGGAAGGGGGAGAGAGCGGCGAGAGAGAGTGGCGAGAGAGAGAGCGGCGAGAGAGAGAGGCGAGAGAGAGAGAGGAAGGGGGAGAGAGAGGAAGGGGGAGAGAGAGAGAGGCGAGAGCAGAGTTAAAAACCTCAACCCACTGTCAGGGAGAAAGATTTTATTCATTCGCCGCTGACAAACACCACCACTCTGTGCATTCTCCACCCTCCCTCTGTCCTTTCTCTCTTGGCCTTTGTTGCTCCCCCTCCTCTTCCTCCCCCCACAGCTCCCCGCTATTGATGTGTCCCCAGTGAATGGGCAAATAGCAGTCCGCATCGCTGTGATCTGCTGGTGCTCACACCCACCCACTCCACGGCCTAAAGGAGGAGCTTGTTGGAGCGAGACCGCCGCAGCGTTCAAGCAGCAGAACTAGGTCTCTGGAGCCGTGACGTGCCAGACGGCTCTCCATCACATTGACCAGTTTCCTGATTCACAACAGGGAAAGCGTGTTGCTGTCGCACCAAGCCGCCCACCCATTTCCCGAGCCCTGGAGGAGCGCACTGGAGCGAGACCACAGCTCTGCGTCAGCCTGAACAAGACATCTAGCCGCCCCTATTAGCTGATTTAGGACCTGCTATTCTCACCACCACGGTTTTTTTCCTACTGTACGTTTGTTTATCCCATGTGTAACTCTGTGTTGTTGTATGTGTCGAACTGCTTTGCTTTATCTTGGCCAGGTCGCAGTTGTAAATGAGAACTTGTTCTCAACTAGCCTACCTGGTTAAATAAAAAAACACCATAGACCCGAGTTAAACCATTGACTTACATAGTAAACTGACCCTGGACCAGTTATCATGGGAAATTACTAACAAGCTAACCACCACATGCATTTCAATAGGTCTAGCTGTGTTCACTACATGTGACTAAACGTGTGGCTGTTAGAAATTGTGTAAAGGTGCTATAACAAAATGTGCCTCCCATCTCTTCTACTGTGGAATGTTCCAGAATGCAGATCTTGTTAAGTCACGAACAGGGGAAGGGTGGAGCTCATTAAACAGACCTCTATTCTCTTCCTCCCCAGATGAAAATAGACCTTGTGTGTCTTTCTCCAAAAATAACCTATGCCCGCGGCGAAGTGTTGCGTGTTGAGTATTGGGAACCTTTACCACAATAGACTGTGTAAATAAGCAAGACCTATTCAAATGAAGCGTTTTTATTTAGTTGTGTAACATGCGGACCAAACCGGACGTGCGCGTTGATTTTGTCCACCCACACCAGAAGCGATCAGGACACGCAGGTTGGAATATCTAAAACTCTGAACGAATTATATTAAAATTGGTGGACAGGTCAAAAACCATTAAACATTTACAGCAATTTAGCTAGCTATCTTGCTGTTGCTAGCTAAATTTGTCCTTGGATATAAATATTGGATTGTTATTTTATCTGAAATGCACAAGGTCCTCTACTCCGACAATTAATCCACAGATAAAACGGTCAACCGAATTGGTTTCTCGTCATCTCTCCTCCTTCCTTAAGGCTTCTTTTTTCTTTGGACTCGATATGGTGGTTGACAAACAACCTAACGGAGTGTGGACCTAAATTCATCTTTCAAATCACCCACGTGGGTATATGCTTTTAAAAACCAAATGAGGAGATGGGAGAGGCCGAACTTGCAGCGCGCTGAGCGTCACAAATAGAACCTTCTATTTTAGAGCCTGGCCACGCAGACGCTCGCTAAACGCCTGCGAGCAGTGATTGAATAACACGGTGTACATTTATTTTGCGACGCGAGCGGTGTGGTCAGCATGTTAGTCTTGTTGTTTGTTTGTTCTTTGGTGTGTAATTTCTTCCCCCCTTTTCGCGATTACGATCTTGTCTCATTGCTGTAACTCCCCAATGGGCTCGGGAGAGGCAAAGGTCGAGTCATGCGTCCTCCGAAACAGCTTAACCAGGCAGCCAGCTGCACCAATGTCTTATTGTTTTCATACAGAACTGTAAGTATTAAGAGGGGTGTATTAAGAGGGGTGAGTAACATTTTGAGCATCGCTTCGGATTTGGGTGGGGTGCTTTTTTTTTATTTATTTTTTTAAGAAGTGTTTATTTGTGCAATTTCATTTATAGTATAATTATGAACAAGATATTTAGCTCAATGGTAAAATGAGCCTGTAAAGTAAGCAGTGTTTGTAAAGCCAGAGTTTGAGGAGAGAGCAATGGAACATGGAGGCTGCTAGAAAAATAGTGAGGACAGAACAGTGCCTTGGTGCACACCTAATATACACTTCTTTGTATTGTATACAACAGAGACATTGCAGGGGAAGATGGCCAAGTGCTAGATAACAATCAATCCCATGATGTAGGGCACAAGGTATTAGTAGCATGACACGAGGACAGAACGCAGAGCAGTCAGATTAAGGGAGAGATATTAAGCAAATAGATGGACATATAGACATTGAAGGTCAAACGGAATAAGTAATGAGTGTGCAGAGAGAGAGAGTAGGACTAAAGAGGGTGAGTAATGACCAAAGAGGAAGAGGCAGAGAATCTGAAAGGTCGTAGTTCTGTCTTCTTGTGCATGCTCAGAAAGAGAGACCCAGACACGGAGAGGGACACACACACGTCACTACACAAGGGAACATTAGAAGAAACATCTAGAAGTCTAGAAGAAACATTAAAGACCCCAGGATTGACGTAGCATATCAAAATCTGAGTTGAAATGCAATTTGGTAAAGAGTTGCCTTGAATATTTTGAGTAATGGAATAGGATTTAATCCATGGTGACAAAGGCATTTAAAAAAATAAATAAAAAAATCGGATTATCCTAAAATCTCGGTTTCATCTTGTCATCTGCACTAGTATTAATGTCAGACAGTGTTCTATATCCTGGTTAGTTACTGGATATAATATATACGCTAATTGCAGTCGAGCGGTGTGGAGAACAGTTTGCATGTGGAGATCATGTGAGAACTAAAAAGCCTGGCAGGGAATCCCAGAACTACAGTTCACAGCTATATGTCTGTACTCTCTGTCTGGCTCTTCTAACCCGCCTGTATACGCTCCAGAAGCACGGTGTGTGTGGAAGCATATTTACATTGATCTTCAAGAAAGAAAAACTAGGGTGTGTGTCGTACCAAAGTAGATGTATGGAGTTTCTGCCTCAACTGTTAGACCACCCCTAACACAGACACACACGCCACAACATGTTCTGCACGATCACGGTCTGTCAGTCTGCCGCAGGTACAAGCAGATGGTGCCTATCATGGCCAGTCCCATGCACACACACACATAAAACCAAGGCTACCTGACAAATCCTCCACATGCGTTAATCATATACAGGTAGGTTCCAAAAGAATGGATAAACCATCAGTGTTTTAATAGGGCGTTGTTGCGTCAGAACAGCTTCAACGTGCCTTGACATAGAATCTACCAGTGTCTGGAACTCTAGAAAAACGCTGCCTCAGGTGCTGCTCCAGAATCTCCCATAAGTGTTCAATTTGGTTGAGATCTGGTGATTGAGACACCCCCCCATCCCTTTAAATCCCATAAGTTTCTTTGAGTCACTGAGATCTCTTCTTCGAGCCATGGTAGCCTAAATAATGGGCAACTGGGCATTTCTTTCATGAGGGGAAACACACCTGTGTGGAAGCACCCATTTCAATATGCTTTGTATCCCACGTTTGCTTGAGTGTTTCCTTTATTTTGGCAGTTAGATGTAGGACTACACACAAAAGGTGGGCTATCCCAACGCCAAAGCAAAAATGCACACCAACCCAATCAGAAGCAACGCTCTAAATTGGGCAATCACTGACAGGGAAATGTACCCCCATAAACTGGCCTAGTTAAGACACCCACATACACAGACACCCACTGAAATAAGGACAGTCTGTTACAGCCAAACTAATTCAATATTCATAACTATTTAAAAATAGCTCCACTTCCAGAGGAGACTGAAGGCCCGGCGGTCCGCGTTAGCCAGAGGTTAGCCTCGCAGCTAGCTGTTCGACGCCAAGCCGGTTTCTCTGATGAAAATTCCCGGCGGAACGTCTCTCATTAACTTTTTCAGGAAGTACATAAGAGTCCAAATTCGATAGGACGCTAGATGGGGATGTTTATGAAACAACCGATGTGGATGTGGCGACAACAACAAAAAGGCGTGAACAAAATCCATGCCACCACATGTCAGATTGCATAGATAATGAGTGCTTCACGATGCACACATTTGAGCACACAGACACACGGTCCGTTTGAATGTTTTTCCTCTTTGAAGCCTATGGGGCACATCTGTTATGCTAGTCGCCTGGAATGTAAAGATGAAGTTGAAGGACTTTCTTCCTCAGGGGGGCACCGATCTCGATTCTCTCGCCTTCTCCCTCTCTACATTATCATCAGACAACCTACGGCAGCTGTAACCTCACTGTTTCTCAACTTCATCACTCCAGCTTCCGCTTTCTCCTCCTCTCCATCGCCACCATCACTTGAAAATCAGACCGACTATATTATCATACCGTTTCACTGAAAGTTCTCTCATTACTTTCTGGAAGTATTCAACTCTTCCCCAATTTACAATAGAGATAGTACCGTACAAGCATTCATTTAGTAGTTCACATGCAATGGAGCGGAGGAGGAGAAAGCTGGGCCATAAACAGAAGCGAACACAGCCGTTGGTGCAGGTCCGTGCTAGACTTTCCTGCATGGAGGGAACTGTCTGCCAGAGGTTACAGTCATCAGCACTGTAGACATGGGGGTTGGAAGGACCTACAGTACATGAGGGCAATGTGACTAAGCTGTGAAGATGTGTTTCATCATGTTACGTGATGTGTGTGTGTGTGTGTGTGTGTGTGGGCCTGCCTGTTAGACTGTGTTTTTCAGTTCCACTCCAGACACCGCTCCTGTGTCTTTAAGAGCGGTAGAACATGTCTTCCACTTCCTCTCCTCGTTATTTCAGGAATGTTTTCCCAGCCCTGCATCCCTCACTGTTCTGCTGTGTCACACTACACTGCTGGCACACTAGTCAATATACAGGTCTCACACACACACACACACACACACACACACACACACACACACACACACACACACTTTATAGAAGCACTCTAAGACACTACTGGAAATCGCCCATACCGTTCACATACAGAAAGGCTGAGGACAAGGTTCTAAAAGTTACTCAATCGCTCTTATGCAAAGACATACACTGACTAACAGATTCTCAATAAGACATCCTCTATACAGTACTCTGTCCCTGTACTGACAAGATACGTTACTGCAGAGCTCATTGATCCTCCTCATGCCTCCTGAGGGGAGCATCACCAACAGACGGCTTTACTACACCTCCCCCGTCCCTCCATTCCCACCTCCTCACTCTTTTCGCCACCCCATGCCACGTCCTTTACCCTCTCTTGCTCCTTCCATCATTCCATCCCTACAGCCCACCTTTGCACTCCTCTCCCCTCGCTCTTCCTTTTAGCCTTCCTCCCGTCTTCCCCTCATCCCCCTGACAGCTCCTCACACCTATAAGTGCCCGGGTTTCTCCATCCATCCCTCTATCCCTCCTCTTGGCATGGCATTGTGTTAAGAGTGCTGATTAAAACGCTTGGATTAAGGAGGGAGAGGCAGAGTGAGGGAACGACAGATTAGGGAGGGAGGAATGGGGAGAGAGGAGGATTACATAAAGAGGGGTGGCAGACGGGGAGACCAGCTAACTTGGAAGAGAAGGAGTGAAGTGCCCATCCCCCCTTTTCCACTTCTCCTCCCCTGGTTGCAGAAGGGCATTTCCATGTAAAAGGATCCATGTAAAAAGGACCCATGAGCACCAACATGTGACGTGCATAGGAGCATATTAAATTGAGTGTCAAATGAAAGAGTCTATTTTGGGGAAATTAAGGAATAGCTACATTTTTCAACCATTTTCCATTTTTTTTAAATTGGCATAAGTAAATGCTTAAATTTCTGGATAAATAGATGGTCTCAGAAAACATCTACAATAATAAAAAAAGTTTTTTTAAAAGGTACCCGAAATACAAACTAATAATAAATACATATTTAGTTGGGAGAAATGGTGTACCTTCTGCAAGTTTAAGATATATTGGCTTGCAATTCCTTTACCAAAAACCCACATCTTTCAGACATTTTTAAATTTCTCTCTCTCCTGGAGGACAATTAAAGTTTACAGAAGTAACTAGTAAAGGCAGACCTCCCAATTAGTTAGTGATTTTACTGATACATTTTGTTTATGAATTATTAAGTTATTAAAACTCTTACATTTCGTTAACAAATTGGTAACAGAGTTAATCCCCCCCAAAAAAAAATCAGTAACGAATTACTGCAACTGAATTGGCTACAATGGGAAATCATAATAGTTACAAACCACAGTTGTACCACAGATGGACAGGACTGGACCAAATCTGAACCCATCATAGACCTTTGTTTTTACAAGTTTGGATATCACAATACAGTGAGTAGAGCAGAGTACAGTAACAAAAAGTAAAGTAGAGTACATTGTACTGAACTATACTCTACTGTATTGTACTGCACTCTAATCTGGACCCATGGTGTAATTCTGTTACCGGGTGTAAATCTACTTCACTTACTGTAGTTAATCACCAAAATATATTTTTATCAAAAGGTTAAGGTGCCATGTCATAGCATTCTTTCTGCAGACATCTTTGAATCTTAATTCAGAGCAGAAATGTAACAGTTTTGGAAAACGTGGTTGCATAAAAACCCGAGGGAGATTTTACTGTAAGTTCTTCCACGAAAATCATTTTTGAAAAAAAATTCAGTAGAAATTGTTAAAAGTAGTGCTTGTGCATAGGAGTTACGTGGTTTGTTAAACTTTGAAATCCATGGTTATTGTTTGGCATACATTTTAAAGTGAAAAAAAAAATGGAGCACAAAGCAGCCTAAAGGGATTTTAGCTAGCATTGCACTTAGCCAACGTCGCTTGAGCTGACATCATTGTTAAGTAATAGCCAAGCAATACAGGTCTGTCTCAGACATCCAAAACACTCTCTCATTCAGCGGGAGCATGCATGTGTGCTGCTCTGATTCACTCTGCTCCTCCACCTTCCTCGGTCGATCCAATAGCATCTCATTCATTTTCTCACTCCTTTTAGGCGGGAGGGAGGGAGAGCGCGTGCGAGCGAGACAGCCTAGTGGGAACCCAGTGTGCCGCTACGCTGCACTCCTGGCTCTGTGGGCAAAGCTGGGTGATTAGAGAAGGGGCAGAGACCCTAACAACAGATGGACCAGGTCCGCCAGGCTAAGGCATGTCAGGTTTCTCTGTCACTAATAACAATTTTCCATGGGCACGCAGTTTTAGGGCCAGGACATTTGTAACCTTTATTTAACTAGGCAAGTCAATACTATTAATCGCAATCTTTTTTCTATGGCAAAAATGAAAACAGGAAGCAGAACAAATACTGTGGTTCTTTAAAAACCTGCTTCATTAAAAATATTGGGTGCTTTAGCTTGGAAAATAAATGTAAATCTGGATAACATAATGATGTTTGTTTCCAACATTAGGGTTGTTTTCCTAAAGATGTTAAATCTTCACGTTTTCTTTCCTTGCCACGATAATAACGTACACCTACATAGATATTCCATTAAAAAAATCTGCCGTTTCCAGCTACAATAGTAATTTACAACATTAACAATGTCTACACTGTATTTCTGATCAATTTGATGTTATTTTAAAATTGCCAAAAAATTTCTAAAGCGACCCCAAACTTTTGAACGGTAGTGTGTGTAACATATATAAATAAAAGAGACGGAGGCATTTCACCCAGTCAGTCTGATGAGCTAGCTAGCATTTGCATTGACAGGGAAAGGTGGCCTAACATAAAAGGAGGGCTTTCTGTGCTGTTTTTTTATTAATCCCTTTCAAAAACAAAATGACCACAGTTTAAGTTATTTAGTGGCAAAGTGTCCTGCAAATGTGCTCATAATGCTGACCTGTGGATTGGAGGTGAGGATTTGGTCAAATCCAAACTATCGGGGTTGGGCTATTCATGTGACGTACTGCAACTAAACCAATTCATTTTAAAATAGCCTATTCGCTTAAAGCTTTTCCAATTCCTTCCCTGTAACGTGCTAAATTACAATTTCCCCAAATCTGCAAACTACTCCTCTCAAAGTTACTCATTCATTCACTCCTTCCTTCTCCCCTCTTCCTTCTCTCACATCCTTTTCCTTTAACTGGGGAGTCTCACTAAACCTTTCCCCGTCTTCCTTCCCCCCCCTCTGTAATCTGGAAATGAGCTTCCAATTCAGCTCCTTTCCCTCCTCCTCAGTCAACACTTGTCTCTTTGAACACTGAGGGGATTGTCTGGAGTTCACCCTCTCGGACTTCCCAGTGGAAAGATGACAGTTGTATTGCCAAAGGAAAAGAGTCCAATTTGTATCATCTTCTACAGAACTGGAGGAATTATTAGGAGTCTAATCTGAACGTATTGTAGCAACTATGCCTTAAATGTTTCATACTTTGCTGCATTTTATCTCCCGGTATATAATCGTAACGGTAACATTCCATTGCGGTCATAATGATGATTTAACTGTTTATTTGCAAGCCTTGAGCATACTTGCGTTTTGTCCTAGGCTAGCCGAGATTCAAGTTCTATCAACAAACGTCAGCCGGCCTCCCGGGTGGAGCAGTGGTCTAGGGCACTGCATCGCAGTGCTAACTGCGCCACCAGAGTCTCTGGGTTCGCGCCCAGGCTCTGTCGCAGCCGGCCGCGACCGGGTGGTCCGTGGGGCGACGCACAATTGGGCTAGCGTCGTCCGGGTTAGGGTGGGTTTGGCCGGTAGGGATATCCTTGTCTCATCGCGCTCCAGCGACTCCTGTGGCGGGCCGGGCGCAGTGCGTGCTAACCAAGGGGGACAGGTACACGGTGTTTCCTCCGACACATTGGTGCGGCTGGCTTCCGGGTTGGAGGCGCGCTGTGTTAAAGAAGCAGTGCGGCTAGGTTGGGTTGTGCTTCGGAGGACGCATGGCTTTCGACCTTCGTCTCTCCCGAGCCCGTACGGGAGTTGTAGCGATGAGACAAGATAGTAATTACTAGCGATTGGATACCACAAAAATTGGGGAGAAAAGGGGATAAAATTTAAAAATTAAAAATAAAATAAAAAGAACAAACGTCAGCCCAACGGCGAGCAGACAACCTTGTTTGGACTGCACGGTGCACGTGGGCCGCAACAGAATGACAGAACATCAGTGGGAGATCTTTAAGGCAAACAAAGTCCCCGTGAGGACCTCGCATCACTACGTCTTCCATTTCCATAATGTCATCTGACGCTAAATTAGAGACCAAATGGAAAAGACTATTTTAGAAGACCTAGACGAACAAAGAAAGGTCAGGATTTAGAGATAAACTTGTGCTCGATAAATCTAATATCCCGACAACATAAAAATAGGCATTCCATAAATTAATTAGCCGTTTATAAGGTTGTTTCAATCTATCAATTTACCATTGATTCATAACAAATGATAGGCCCTTGTAGAGAAAAGATTTTGTTCCAATGGAAAATGAGTCACTGGTATTGTACTGGCAGTGACAATTAAAAATCGACAGGATATGGCATTTACGAGGGGAGACATGCACGCAGGCACAGGGCGGAAGGTAGCCTAGCATTTAGAGTGTTGGGCCAATAACCGAAAGGTTGCTTAGTCCAAATCCTTGAGCCGACAAGGTTAAAAATCTGGCGATGTGCCCTTGAGCAAGGGCACTACTATGGTTGACCCTGTAAAAACACCACATTTCACTGCATTAATTGCTCCAGGGTCGCCGTTGAGAATGGCAGAACCTGGCCGCGACCCCACCATCCCAGGGTGTCCCAGGGAGAGTTGGGATATGCAAATACATATAATTTCCAGTTCACATGCGTATTCACTTGTACATGTGTGAAATAGGACAAATATAGGCAACAAACAAATGAAGACACAAACGCACAGAGACACACACTCTGGCGTAGAAATCATTGCCAGCAGGTTGATAATTTTAGTCTCTCAAATAGGAGCAAAGCTTGTTAACAAAGCTGGAGCCCGCATCAGATTACCACTACCGGTGACTATTGACCTAGTAAAGATATTGAGAGAGACAGAGCGCGCGAGAAAGCGAGAGGGGGGGGGGGGACAAAAAGAGAAGGGAGAGAAAAAGCCAGAGAGCGAGGAGACCTCGACAGAATGCCAGACGATAGACAGGGCGAGGAGGGGGAAGGGAGGGTGAGAAAGAGGGGATGATTACAGAGGAAAGAGGGGCCACTAAAGGTAATCAGACACGACAAGGATGAAGAAGAGGGGACACTGTCCCTAGCTCACCCATGGAGAGAGGGGGGAGGGCAGTTCTCTCATAGCAATACTATGATGAACGCTTTATCAAGGAGTGAGTGGTGACTACAGTGTTCTTCAAACTTGCTCGCCGATAGCCTACTACTGTATGTGTGATGGGTTTTGTGGTGATACTGCACTGTAAATGGTTTCATGACCATGCAAAGCAAATGAAGCTGAAGTCATTCAGTTTCTAATGGGTAATAAAATAGGTTTTCTAGTCAATCATCACTAGCTATGTTTCCATTAACTTGTGCAGTGATTCTGTCGACGTTTAGACAGTTCGCATAGAAAATAGATGCGACAATTTCCTGCTACGGCGCTTTTCCATTTAACTATCTTGTGTCGAGCAAAACAGCTGGACGTAATGTCACAAACAAACAATTCGTGAAAACCTACAGTGTCTAATAAGGATGTAGTGGTTGAAGTGTTTCCATTACCCATTTTAGACAAATGACGCATTAATAAATTGGCGATAACCTGTATGTTCTCCCTCCTATCGGTTTCATGTCACAGGTAGCCCGCGAAGGCCAGCATGGACAGAATGCAATAATTATCAAATATTTGCCATATTCTAATAATTGTCATGTGCCAACGCATCGCCACATCCGTGCCATGGTTAAACTCCTGTAGATCTGAAATCATTGGATGGTGAAACTTTCCAGCCAACCAGAAAAGCAAGACAGGCATTCTTGAAAGTCAGACAATCTTTACGCTGCAAAGAAATATGCATTTTTATAGTTGAAAACAAAATATTTTGCAAGCATTAGGCATTTAGAATAAAAAATGTGGAGAGGAGCTTTATAGTTACGCGGTGACATCATGTGCCCTGCGTACCTTCAAAATTATTCGGCAATCATTTATTCGGAGAAAAACCTTGCCGCGATAAAGAACGTATGACAAAATCCACCTGTTGAACGGATAAAAATTGTCAATATCTGCCGTCTCCATTACACATCGCTATGCTTTTTTTGCGACGTTGCTTTTGTCGAATAAAGATGGGCCGATAGAAGCCTGTCTATTGAAGACTGATAACATAGCAAGGGAACCTTTAACACAGCTTTTGAAACAAGTGGGGGGGCATTTAAACCTCGCACAAAAAGCAGGAAGATCATACACGACAACCTGATACGCACATTTCAGTCAATGGCAGGGGCACAAAAGCACTGTAATATAGTGTAGGATGGGCTATTGTCCAAGGTTTACAAGAGGCAAAATGTTCAGAATTTCCACGTCCATGGTATAGGCTGCAACACAAGGAAGTCAAAAGCTTCCTACAGCTCATTTGGTTGCATGGTGATTGCAACAACTCTAGTTACAGGTTTGAGTCCCACATAATGAAAATATGTATTAACTATAAGAGGATTATACTCTTTAGATAAAACCATATAACAAATAACCATATTTAATTATAGAAATTACCTGCATATTAATTGGGGAAATATCCCCACCCAGTAGGCTGCAAATATGCCCATACAAAGTACCTCATACCAAAGTACCTCATACCTAAGTGATACATCCTTCTCCCGAGGTGACAAGGTAAAAATCTGTCATTCTGTCCCTGACCAAGGCAGATAACCCACTGTTCCACGGGCGCCGATGACGTGGATGTCAATTAAGACAGCCCCCACACCTCCCTGATCCAGAGGAGTTGGGTTAAATGCGGAAGACATTTCAGTTGAATGCATTCAGTTGTACAACTGACTAGGTCTCCCCCTTTCCATGTTGAGGGCATTATGTCACAATCACATAACCACCAAAAGCATCCCCCTCTGATTAGGCCAGGGGAGTAAATGGAAGGTGCCACATCAAGCAGAGGAACGCTGAGAAGGAGTGGGCCGTTCCACTGCGGACTTCTCATAGGGACATACTACTGTGTTGTAAAGTGGACGAATGAGATTAGGGCTGTCTCCGTTGGGATCACCACATATTAAAACATTGGGACTGATTTGAATGGCAAATCTGCCCCACACCTAAAGCCTTCAGACACACACGGAGTAGAAACATCCACACACACACAGGATCATAGACTGCAAACACACTGCAAAAAGAGTAACAGGCAAGAGCGATCAGTGAAGAACACACACACACTTAGGACAGGGGTTAGCCTAATAATGACATACCATCTCCAGTTTGTTCAGGGGTCAAATTGAATGCGTTCTTTCTGACTGTGCGTATGACCTAACAGTGTGACCGGTGACGGCATGGCAGCCGTGATATCTGTGATCTACTGTCCTATAATGACTGGATCAGCTGAGAGTCACGAGCCGGAAGATTAAGAGTGAGATTCTTCCCGGGACCTCCAGTCACAGGCCATGGGCCAGCAGGTTCTCACAACTCAACACAGTCACATAGAATGGTAAACAGCAATACTGGACTCAGATATTCACAGGCTGACCCATTGGAATCATACTGCCTCTCATGCAATCCTCACCTAATCCATAGCCTGGTGCCAGATCTCAGTTTGTGCCAGCATTTCAAATCAATGGGATCAAGACCTACTCAACATGCACTTAGTCTCGTGTGGTGGAAATATAACCCCCTCTCCTTGGAGAACAATATAGGCTAGTTAGCAGTCGATTCCTCCAGGATGGAGACGGATGGATAGCATGTCAGGAGGACCGTGTGATGAGGAGGGGGGGGCTCTCCCCGGGATCAGAAACAGAGGGAGGAGTAGAGGAAGATAGATAATGAAAGAAATGTAGAGAGAGAGGGTTTTGGTGAGAGGGCTGTAGTATCGTCATAGCTGCTCTGCAGCACCTCATCTGGCTCCTATCCAAGTCCGAGGGAGAAAGGTAATGAAAAGGGAAGAATAAAGGGAGAAACTGGGAGCCCGTAGTGAGATCAGCTTTCTCTTAGCTGCTTTGCAGTACCTGCACCTCTGCAGTGAAAAGTAAGAACAGGAGAGCGAACATAAAGTATTAAGGCCTGCAAAGTGTATTATCATTCACCTATAGCTTATACTGCACATTGTTACAGTAATGTAATATATATTATATATGAGAGAGATCTAGGGTCGGGGAGGTGAACACCAGTTCTGTTTCTGTGTGTGTTGCTAGGGACAGACAGGCAGAGCAGCTCTCTTCTGCATCCATCTGAAATCAATGCTCCCCAGGCCACAGCCCCCACATAGTGCTTTCACCACAGGACTCCATGATTCATTCATTAACAGTGTCTCCCCTCCACCCTCGTTCCATCCTTCCCCCTCTCGCTCTCCACCTCTCTTTGCTGCGATGCGCTTAACCCCCACCCCATCGACCTTCATCTTGACATCTCGACCCCCTCCATTTGATAACGTACACATCCCCCCCTTCTCTCTCACTCACACACAGCTGGCATATAGAGGAGTGCTGCTGCAGTGTGTGGGACAGGAGCGATCCAGATGGCACAGTAGAGCCCCTCTTTCTGCTTCTCTGGCCTGCTACAGCCTCATTATCGATTTTACTCAAGGCACCGCTCCAAGGGCTCTTCAGGGAGCAGAAACACCCTATATAAAGCACACACACGTGCAGAACCATGAGCCTAGTTAGTACCCTAGATGTATATTGTTGAATACCCTCTTCCCTAAAACACACACACAAAGCATTGATTATGTTTCCAAAAACCAGCTGCAGAGGAGTTATGCAATGAGCCCCAGGGATGAAAAGCCTAGAGACTTCTGAGAACAGGGAGTTTGTTCCAGCCACACTCAGAGGAGAGAGAGGAGGAGAGAGGGGGGGGGGGGGGGTATAACTGATATGTGAGGATGACTAAGGAAATGCACTTAAAAGAGCCAGAGAGATAGAACGATAGAGGGAGGAATGAGGGGTTGCGTTCACGCATGCCGCATTCTACCGTGTGAGCAGAGGCAAAACAAAAACCAGCAACCAGGGATTCGGGGAGGGAAACGAGGCCAGGTGGAAAAATCCAGCTGTAACAATCCAACCTCTCCATCCAAATCATTCATTCGTCTGCCTCAGTTCCCCCTCTCGTTCTCTCTCCAGCACACATTGTCAGTCCCAAACCAGGGGAGGTTATAGTTTCAATAACCAAAACCCACTTAGGAACTATTCAGGACTTTCCACACTTACAGTATATAAACAAAAGTATGTGGACACCCCTTCAAATTAGTGGATTCAGACATTTCAGCCACACCCATTGCTGACAGGTGTATAAAATAAAATAAAATAAAAATATATATATATTTTTTTCAATCGAGCATGGCTGTATGCAATCTCCAAGGACAAACATTGGCAGTAGAATGGCCTTACTGAAGAACTCAGTGACATTCAAAGTGGCACTGGCATAGGATGACACCGTTCCAACAAGTTAGCCCTGCTACAGCTGCCCCGGTCAACTGTAAGTGCTGTTATTGTGAAGTGGCAACGCTCAGCCGCAAAGTGGTAGAATGGGACCGGTTGCAACACTCACTACAGAGTTCCAAACTGCCTCTGGAAGAAACGTCAGCACAATAACTGTTCGTCAGGAGCTTCATGAAATGGGTTTCCATGGCTGAGCAGCTGCACACAAACCTAAGATCATCATGTGCAATGCCAAGCATCGGCTGGAGTGTTATAAAGCTCACCGCCATCCTACTCTGGAGCAGTGGAAACGCGTTCTCTGAGGTGAATCACGCTTTCACCATCTGGCAGTCCGACGGACGGATCTTGGTTTGTTGGATGTCAGGAAAGCGCTACCTGCCCGAATGCATAGTGCCAACTGTAAAGTTTGGTGGAGGCGGAATAATGGTCTGGAGCTGTTTTTCATGGTTTAGGCTAGGCCCGTTAGTTCTAGTGAAGGGAAATCTTAACGCTACAACATGCATTGACATTATAGACGATTCTGTGCTTCCAACTTTGTGGAAGGCCCTTTCCTGTTTCAGCATGAAACACAAAGCGAGGTCCATACAGAAATGGTTTGACGAGATCGGTGTGGAAGAACTTGACTGGCCAGCATAGAACCCTGATCTTAACCCCATCGAACACCTTTGGGATGAATTGGAACGCTGACTGCGAGCCAGGCCTAATTGCCCAACATCAGTACACGACCTCACTAATTCTCATGGCTGAATGAAAGCAAGTCCCTGCAGCAATGTTCCAACATATGGTGGAAAGCCTTCCTAGAAGAGTGGAGACTGTTATAGCAGCAAAGAGGGACTAACTCCATATTAATACCCATGATTTTGGAATGAGATGTTCGATGAGCAGTTGTCCACATATTTTTGGTAATGTAGTGTAACTCCAGTCAGTTACAGATCAGATGTCATGCTACAACCTCTTTTCCCCAGACTATTTCCCCAATTCAACCCTAATTCAAGTCCAGCCAGCTGAACTGACTGAGTGGCACCAGTTCACAGGCCGCGATAATATTCATAGCACTGTGTAGATAGAGGTTAACAAAGCAGTGGAAAGACACAGGGTACTGTACATGTCTGCGTGTGGCGAATTGGAGACAGGAAGTACAGGCCTCGAACGACCCGTCTCTTCCTGTATGCCATAAAAGTCGGGGACACCAGCGTCAGCACAACTCCAGAGGGGAAATACGAACGTTTCCTGATATTCTTCTGTAAGTTTCCGCTCGTTGTCTCCATTAGAATACGCACAGTGAGCGTGGGGCCTGGAAATGTGCAAGTAAAAACCTGTACGAAGCCTGTGTGCTTAGCCTCTGAGTCTAAGAGTCGCATTCTGCGAAGTGCGAGTGTCTAAAACGGTGAATGTACTGTATGTGTGTGAGACCACAGTGTGTGTCGGTGTCTGACAGTGCCAGTGTGTGTGTGTGTGTGTGTCAGTGTATGTGCGTGACTGCAGAGCAGAATAATATGAGCACTGAGGAATGAAAAGGCCACAGGGAGGGAGCTCTTACCATCCATCCCGCTCTTCCTATCCTGCTTAGGGGGTAAACAAGCAACAGAGCCCAGCTAGTAGCTGTGGAAACAGACAAAGTCGCAGGACAGAGCTGGCGCGAGTTGGCGGTCACATTACATGGGCAAAAACAAGCCTGGATGGATGGAAAGCTCTCAGGTCAGGGAGGTTGTGGATCTGTCTTGTTGAACTGCACATATACAGGCAGTCTGGAATGTTCTATTTAGGCTACGCAATGTGGGGGAGAAACTAGAAGTGGTGGAGCAAGAGGCCTACACTCAGGTCGTGAACTTCAACTAAATATGACTTTCTCTGGTTTCTTTGTAAGCCTCTCAGCCGAGCTTTCCTCGGCGCGTTTTTCCTCAAATTAAAAAATAAATAATTTTAAAATTTAAAAAAATAATAATTTTAAATAAATACATTGGGAAACAAGTTTATAATTTTAATTTATAATTTATACCCCTGAAACTGGTGTCCGTCTTGGGACTGAGTGACATGTGTGTGTCCATTTTATGAGTCACGTCCCTGCGTCTTAGCTTTTCCTTGGGCTCAGCCAGTCACTCTTACTGGATATCCTGTCAATTGTTATTGAGAACCCGTCAACTCCCTGAACACACACTCACACACACGCACAGAGATGCCTTCCTTTGAGACAACACACAGCCTCTCTCCTGAATCATTTAACCAGTATCACATAGCCTCCAAATTAGTCAAGCAATGCTGTCAGCACCCGCCAGTTCGCATTTCTCACTCTTTTCCTCATGGAACTGCCACAAGTGACACACACACACGGTAGGAAAGGGGCCATCGGGTCAAGTTCATTGCATAAAGCACGACTTCTGTCAGACCACCAGATGGGAATCTTAGCCACAAACCAATATGACCTCTGTGAGCGTGTTTCTATTGTATAAACTGGAATGACTGGAATACAGATATGAATGTTGGTCACAGATACCTTAAAAAAAAGCTCCGTGGATCAGAAAACCAGTCAGTGTCTGGTATGACCACCATTTTCCTCATGCAGCATGACACATCTCCTTTGCATAGAGTTGATCAGGCTGTTGATTGTGGCCTGTGGAATGTTGTCCCACTTCTCTTCAATGGCTGTGCGAAGTTGCTGGATACTGACAGGAACTGGAAGACGCTGTCGTACACGTTGATCCAGAGCATACCAAACATGCTCAACTGAAAAGTATGCAGGCCTGGGACATTTTCAGCTTCCAGGAATTGTGTACAGATCCTTGCGACATGGGGCAATGCATTATCATGCTAAAACTTGAGGTGATGACGGCGGATGAATGGGACGACATTGGGCCTCAGGATCTCGTCACGGTATCTTTATGCATTCTAATTGCCATCGATAAAATGCAATTGTGTTCGTTGTCTATAGCTTATGCCTGCCCATACCATAACCCCACCATGGAGCACTGTGTTCACAACGTTGACGTCAGCAAACCATTCGCCCACACAACTCCATCAACGTGGTCTGCGTTTGTGAGGCCGGTTGGACGTACTGCTAGAGAAATGGACATTAAATTCTCTGGCAACAGCTCTGGTGGACATTCCTGCAGTCAGCATGCCAATTGCAAGCTCCCTCAAAACTTGAGACATCTGTGGCATTGTGTTGTGTAACAAAACTACACATTCTAGAGTGGCCTTCTATAGTCCCCAGTACAAGGTGCACATGTGTAATGATCACACTGTTTAATCAGCTTCTTGATATGCCATACCTGGCAGAGGGATGGATTATCTTGGCAAAGGAGAAATGCTCACTAACAGGGATGTAAACAAATTTGAGCACAACATATGAGATAAATAAGTTTTGTGTGTATGAACATTTCTGGGATCTTCTATTTCAGCTCATGAAACATGGGACCAACACTTTACATGACGCGTTTATATTTTTGTTCAGTTTACATGTTGTGGTAGTGGAACTAAATTCAAATCAAGGTAGTGTTTTCAGTAGTTCCTTACTTTGCCATGTAGCTACCAACTGGAATTACACACTACTTTTTCTTTGCAGAAATGTAATATCGGTTAAGTAAGTAATCATTTAGATCTGCCTAATTCTCACTTGAAACATTGTTTTTGAGTTTAATAAGCTAAATTACACATTCTGATAACACGTGACCCTTAAGTGATCGGTCTTGCAATTTGTAGTCGACAACATTTCAGATTTACCTATGATAATTTTTCAGGAAGTAGTTAACTTTTCTAAGTAACTTTAGTCAAGCAAACTATATTGTTCTTAAGGGTAGCTTTAGAATAGCTTAACTTTTTCCAGTGTGAAGTAATTGGTAGCTTAGTAAACAATTTTTTCAGCGTAGCTTCCCCAACACTGGTAGTTTCCTTTATTGGAAGTAACAAGGAAGTTGAACTATGCATCAGTGTGACACAACCATTCCAAGTTTGGTTACAACAGGGGAGGTGATATTCATAATACTCTGAGTAAAAGAGAATGTTTTGGGATTTTCACCCTCCAGACATTATTTCCTAAAGGACTTAATGATGAAATGCCTATGTATGTTATGTTGTGAATTTGAACATGAATTATGTGCCTATTTAAGATTACTCTGATGTTTTTCGTACGATGAAAAGTTGCTATGTCCTCATTGTGGTTTTATAGACGTATTTAATCCGTCTTTTTTATACACTTCTGTAATATTTATTAAATGCATATTGTTATATTTGGTAGCACTTGTTTTTCCCTTTGCCCCAAACCCCTTTTGATGTGTGGAACGGATGTGGGCGGGACTAGGTCTACATAAGGGTGCTAATTTTAAAAAATTCACAAAAACTCTGACGAAGGCCCGTGAGGCCGATACGTAAAGCTTATTAAATATCAGTGATACTATCAAGAGCAGTGTGCGGTTTCCTTTTTCCTTCATCCTGTTACTATGTAGGCTAAAACAAGTTTAACATAGTAGCCACAGTTCAGTTCATTGGCTGTGAGACGTTGACCGGGTCAAAAAAGAACATTCCGTGTCAGTTATAAGAGTTGAAACGGTATCTAATCTCTAATTCACCGTTACAATTATCAACACGAACATGATGTTGCCCAGCCCCACTGATTATAACAACGTTGCCAAGTACTTATTTATTGAGGCAATGAACAAAACCAAGCGGCTGATATACACTGGTATATTAGATGTATTCTTGACATAAAACCAGCTATTACTAAGTACTGCCACCATACAAACTTGCCATCAGTGGCAATGAACATGCAACATGTTGCAAGGCCACTCAAAATGGTTGTGTGTGTGTGTGTGTGTGTGTGTGTGTGTGTGTGTGTGTGTGTGTGTGTGTGTGTGTGTGTGTGTGTGTGTGTGTGTGTGTGTGGAAAAGCTTTCCGCTGCCTGCACCATTACCCATGTCTATACACCTTTCACTCTGTTACAAGAATCATTTAGGTCCTACCCTCCCCACAATACCTCTACGCTCCGTTGCCATAGCATAACTGCAACAAACTATTATTTAAAATACATCTCTTTCCCGCTGTTTATGCCTCCACGGTTATTTCCCAAGTGTTGTTTGACTACCTGAAGTTTCTTAGGAGGATGAAAGAACTACTAATTACTTATGCACTCCCTACCACACACACACTACCCCCAACGAGAGTAGTATTTCATTACAATAATCAATCATTTAAAAGGACTCGCTTTTCATCAAGACCCAAGCATCACAGATGAGCTCCCGAGTCACTACAGACCCTGGTTCGATTCCAAACTGTATCACAACCGGCCATGATTAGGAGTCCCATAGTGCTGCACACAATTATTTTTTTTAGGCAAACAAATTCTTATTTACAATGACGGCCTACCCTGGCCAAACAAATTGTGCGCCGCCCTATGGGACTCCCCGACTATGGTCGATTGTGATACAGCCAAGGATTGGCCCAGCCTCGTCCGGTTTAGGGTTTCGCCTGGGTTGGCCGTCATTGTAAATACGAATTTGTTCTTAACTGACTTGCCTTGTTAAATATATATATATTTGTTTTTTTAAGATGTGACCCACGTCAATTGTCATCACCCCCCTCTCTCTCACCCTTCCCTCCCCGCTTCCATCGCGGTCAATTTCAGTAGAGGCATTCATTTTTAAAGCGCCCCTGTCATCGGGATGATAAAACAGCACGTCTCAATGCTGGTGGTAACATGGTGGAATAGGTCCAAACACGGGGTTGGTTTCAGGCTATGTAGCGTTTCAGTTATTAAAACTAAGAACCATGTTTTAAAATGCGCAACCAAAAGGGAGAAATTGTGTTATTAACTATTATGCAATATGTTCGTGTCTTGGGAACACAAACTCAACGCACAACAGTGTATGTAATTTGGGTAAATTCCTTGACGTTAGCTGGCATGGGACTTAATAAAACTGCTTCCTTTGGTGTCTGGAAGCCACAATTTAATATCAAGATCAGACTTGAAAACACACGCAGTTGGTTTCACTCAATGAAACACAGATGGGACACAAAGTAGCATAGCGAGTGTAGCCTATTTATCCAACATGTAAACAATGAAACAATCGAGATTATGATATTGTCCCGCTGTCTCGCCGTAGATCAACTCAGGCCAGGCCAACTTCTTTCTTCTCATTCCTTACCTTTGTATCTCTCCAGAACATCTTCGTACGCCTGGGCGAATTCCTTCTCCTGGGAATAGCTGGTCGGCTGTAAACCCGGGATGAAGCCGGCCATGGTGCCTCTGTTACCGGTGGCCAGCAGACGAATGGCCCGCTACCGCATTAATCCAGGACGGTGGATCCGGGTCCTCTGCTCGCAAACACAGCTGTCAAATCCGTTTTGCGTTGAAAGCCACGGTGGATGTGCTCCTCTCCCTTGTTTGCCTGTGAAAGTGGCGATTCGCGAGGCTAATTGGTTGAAGGAAAAAGTGAAGCCGCTCACTTGACAAGTCGAGTCATTCGTAGTTTGAATAAAATATGTGGACCAAAAAAGCAACAGAAAGCTCAAACCTTCTATCCGATAGAAAATGGTCTATGAACGTTTTAGCCTACCATTATTTAATTCAATATATCGACCCATTATTGTCCAATGTGTTCGTCAAGCCACAATTCCAGGCGCATCGCTCCAGACCTTCCGACCCGGCGAATGTGTTTTATGTGTGTGCGTGAGCGCCACTGAAGCGTGTCTGCGTAAAGGCAAGGGGGTTCGTAGTGGGATGGCTCCTTCTGAAATCAGAAACAAGGCTCCACTGAAATAGTATCCGGACACCGGTTCTTATATCCCCTTTAATCGGTGTCTTCTTGGTTCGATTAAACCGCTTTAGCTCCTCTACATGCTTCTTACCAGCTCAATGGCCGCTTCTATTGAAGACACGGCTTGTGGGCTGCGACTCTCCGCCTGCCTGCCTCTCTCTCTCTCTCCCTCCCTCTCTTTCTCTCTCTCCCTCTCTCTCTCTCTCTCTCTCACTCCCTCTCTCATCTCGCGCTCAGGTTTCTCTATTCTTCCTGCAGTGGCTGTCATCCATCCCTCTCTACCAGCCACGCCAGAAACCTCCAGCAGAAGAAATGTGTCGCTGTAGGTCAATATATGGCTGCTGTGGCACAAGTGCGTAAAGTAGGGTTGGAGCGCCCCTCTGTGGTATCCCGACTGGTGTTACGGCACCACCTCCTTTTACTCAAAAAAGATGGCGCGTCCAGTAATCTGCTTTGAAGATAGCTGCTTTTGTTTTGGACTGAACCAATGCTGAGCCTGCCATCTAACGGCAATTGAAAGTAAAACCAGTTAAGAACCCGAAAAGTTCCACTGCTCCAACAACAATCCACACGCATAACAGTTTAACAGAATGTGCTGTATTTCATGGAGCCTAAAATCAAGATGGTAATTTTGCACACTCCTATCCAGAAAAAATATGTACATACATAAGGGGGCTGAACAGCTACCACAGCACATTATGTGTCAGAGTGCCACACAAGGACACACAGGTGAAGCCAATCAATAAATACTTTTTTTACAGACACAAAAACATCAATAATGTGGGTTCACAGCTCCAATCCAGTTGTGTTGGTCATTACTGAAACGTGGTTAAGGAAGAGTGTTCTGAATACACTAAGGATCACCTTCAGTGGTCGGTTGTCTCCACCAAGTCTGTCCCCAAACAATTTGATTTGCTGGTTTTAAGCATTAAACTTTCAAATAGCTCTTTGTTGACTGTTGCTGGGTGTTATCGTCCTCCATCAGCACCGGCCTGTACCCTACCTGCCCTAAGCTCTCTCCTGGTCCCTTACACTAAATCTGAATTTGTCCTGCTAGGTGACCTAAACTGGGACATGCTTAAACCACCTGACCAAGTCCTAACGCAATGGGACTCCCTAAATCTTTCTCAGATTATTACCAATCCCACAAGGTATGACTCCAAACACCCAGAAAAGTCTCCTCTCCTCAAAGTTATGCTCATAAATAATCCTGATAGGTATCAATCTGGTGTTTTCTGTAATGACCTTAGTGATCACTGTTTTACAGCCTGTGTTCATAACGGCTGCTCAGTGAAACGACCTGTCCTGATTTGTCATAGACGCTTGCTAAAAAACTATAATGGGCAAGCCTTCCTTCATGAACTGGCCTCTGTAAAATGGTATAGAATCAGCTTGATCCCCTCTGTCGAAGACGCTTGGACCTTCTTTTTAGATATTTTCAGTGGTATTGTTAACAAACATGCCCCCATAAAGAAAATGAGAATTAAAAACAGGTTCAGCCTCTGGTTACTCCACCTCAAGAATTGCATTTAGTGAAAGGCTCGGCACACACATACTCAGGCTGACTGGCTCTCGTTCAGGCAAATGAGAAATAAGTGCACTCAGGCTATCCAGAAGGCTAAAGTTTGTTACTTTAAGGAGCAGTTCTCTCTCTGTGGGTCCAACCCCAAGAAGTTCTGGAAAACAGTTAAAGACCTGGAGAATAAACCCCCCTCACAGCTGCCCATGTCCCTTAATTGGGCACAGATGATGTGGTTGTTACTGACAAGAAGCACATGCCTGAGCACTTCATTAAGTCAGGATTTCTGTTTGACTTAGCCATGCCTCCTTGCCCATCCAACATTTCCTAATCTCCCACCCCTTCTAATGTGACTATCCCTGATGCTTCTTCCTCTTTTTCCCCTGCCCCGCTACAAAGTTTCTCCCTGCAGGCAGTCACTGAGTCCAAGGTGCTAAAGGAGCTCCTGAAACTTGAACCCCAAAAACCATCTGGGTCAGATGGTTTAGACCCTTTCTTCTTTAAGGTTGCTGCCCCTATCACCGCCAAGCCTATCTCTGACCTTTTTAACCTGTCTCTCCTTTCTGTGGAGGCTCCCATTGCTTGGAACGCAGTCACGGTTCATCCTTTATTTAAAGGGGGAGATCAAGCTGATCCTAACTGTTACAGGCCTATTTCTATTTTGCCCTGTTTATCAAAAGTCTTGATGTCTATAGTATTCTCTCTGGTATGCAATCTGGTTTCCGCTCAGGTTATGGATGTGTCACTGCAACCTTAAAGGTTCTCAATGATGTCACCATTGCCCTTGATTCTAAGCAATGTTGTCCTGCTATTATAATTGACTTGGCCAAAGCTTTTGATACGGTAGACCATTCCATTCTTGTGGGCCAGCTAAGGAGTATTGGTATCTCTCAGGGGTCTTTGGTCTGGTTTGCTAACTACCTCTCTCAAAAAGTGCAGTGTATAAACTCAGAAAATCTGCTGTCTCAGCCACTGCCTGTCACCAAGGGAGTACCCCAAGGCTTGATCCTAGGTCCCACACTCTTCTTAATTTACATCAACAACATAGCTCAGGCAGCAGGAAGCTCTCTCATCCATTTATATGCAGATGATACAGTCTTATACTCAGCTGGCCCATCCCCAGATGTTGTGTTAAATGCTCTACAACAAAGCTTTCTTAGTGTCCAACAAGCTTTCTCTACCCTTTACCTTGTTCTGAACACATCCTAAACAAAGGTCATGTGGTTTGGTAAGAAGAATGCCCCTCTCCCCACAGGTGTGATTACTACCTCTGAGGGTTTAGAGCTTGAGGTAGCCACCTCATACAAGTACTTGGGAGTAAGGATAGACGGTACACTGTCCTTCTCTCAGCACATATCACAGCTGCAGGTTAAAGTTAAATCTAGACTTGGTTTCTGGAACGAGCTGCAACAAATACACAAACTGGACAGTTTTATCTCACTCTCTTCATTCAAAGACTCAATCATGGACACTCTTACTGGCAGTTGTGGCTGCTTTGCGTGATCTATTGTTGTCTCTACCTTCTTGCCCTTTGTGCTGTTGTCTGTGCCCAATAATGTTTGTACCATGTTTTGTGTTGCTACCATGTTGTGGTCCTACTATGTTGTTGTCATGTTGTGTTGCTGCCTTGCTATGTTGTTGTCTTAGGTCTCTTATGTAGTGTTGTATTGTCTCTCCTGTCGTGATGTGTGTGTTGTCCTATATTTATATATATATTTATTTGTAATCCCAGCCCCCGTCCCCGCAGTAGGCCTTTTGGTAGGCCATCACTGTAAATAAGAATTTGTCCTTAACTGACTTGCCTAGTTAAATAAAGGTTAAATAAAAATAACAAAATAAATATTAGGGCTGACCCCCAATTAGTCTATTGTTTTTGGTCAATAGGCTGTTGGTACACTGAAATTTTTCTAGTCGAGCAGTAACAAATATACAGCACCAATCAAACGTTTTGGACACACCTACTCATTCCAGGGTTTTTCTTTACTTTTACTATTTTCTACATTGTAGAATAATAGTGAAGACATCAAAACTATGTGGTAACCAAAAAACTGTTAAACAAATCAAAACGTATTTTATAATTGAGAATCTTCAAAGCGCCCACCTTCTGCCTTGATGATAGCTTTGCACACTCTTGGCAATCTCTCAACCAGCTTCATGAGGTAGTCACCTGGATTGCATTTCAATTAACAGGTGTGCCATGAAAAAAGTTAAATAGTGAAATTAATGCATTTGAGCCAATCAGTTGTGTTGTGACAAGATAGGGGTAGTATAGTTAACTAAGGTTAAATAAAAAAAATAACTGAGCACTTGTTGGCTGCTTTTCCTTCACTCTGTGGTCTGACTCATCCCAATCCATCTCAATTTGGTTTAGGTCCAGTGATTGTGGAGGCCAGGTCATCTGATGCAGCACTCCATCACTCTCCTTCTTGGTAAAATAGCCCTTACACAGCCTGGAGGTGTGTTGGGTCATTGTCCTGTTGAAAAACAAATGATAGTCCCACTAAGCCCAAACCAGATGGGATGGCGTATCGCTGCAGAATGCTGTGGTAGCCATGCTGGTTAAGTGTGCCTTGAATTCCAAATAAATCACAGACAGTGTCACCAGCAAAGCACCCCCACACCATAATACCTCCTCCTCCATACTTTACAGTGGGAAATACACATGTGGAGATCATTCGTTCACCCCCACCGCGTCTCACAAAGACACGGTGGTTGGAACCAAAAATCTCAAATTTGGACTCCAGACCAAAGGACATATTTCCACCGGTCTAATGTCCATTGCTCGTGTTTCTTGGCCCAAGCAAGTCTCTTCTTATTATTGGTGTCCTTTAGTAGTGGTTTCTTTGCAGCAATTCGACCATGAAGGCCTGATTCACACAGTCTCCTCTGAACCGTTGATGTTGAGATTAGGGATGCACAATATATCGGTGAGCATATCGGAATCGGCTGATATTAGCTACAAATGTCAACATCGGCATCGGCCCGATGTCTAGTTTAACGCTGATGTGCAAAACCGATGTCAAAGCTGACGTGCATACCTATATAACGTAGGTAGATTATGTAATGACGCCACGAAAAATACAGCGCTACATAGAACAAAAGCAGAAAGATACTAAGCACACACTTCCAACAACTAAACAAGTTCAAGTCCAGCAGTCATTTCAAAGAGAAATCCATGAACTCCATTTACGTCAAGATAATGGAATTCATTGTCCTTGACAATCAACCGTTCTCTGTTGTGGATGATGTTGGCTTTCGCCGACTGGTCGAGCACCTCGAGCCAGTCGTGATCCTAACTGACCTAAGACAGGGCATTTCTACTAGCATTAAATGTCAGGAATTGTGAAAAACTGAGTTTAAATGTATTTGGCTAAGGTGTATGTAAACTTCCGACTTCAACTGTAGGTACAAGGACGGCTACTTCGATGCAGACAAGAAACAGGGTTTACGTGAAATGTTACAGACACATCTGGACAAGATGGAAATGGACACAGTGACAGTGTGCACAGAGGAAGAGAGGCCACGGACAGACAGAGCTGAAGCTGCTTAACATGTATGATGAGGGCCTCCCGGGTGGCGCAGTGGTCTAGGGCACTGCATCGCAGTGCTAACTGCGCCACCAGAGTCTCTGGGTTCGCGCCCAGGCTCTGTCGCAGCCGGCTGCGACCGGGAGGTCCGTGGGGCGACGCACAATTGGCATAGCGTCGTCCGGGGTAGGGAGGGTTTGGCCGGTAGGGATATCCTTGTCTCATCGCGCTTCAGCGACTCCTGTGGCGGGCCGGGCGCAGTGCGCGCCAACCAAGGGGGGCCAGGTACACGGTGTTTCCTCCGACACATTGGTGCGGCTGGCTTCCGGGTTGGAGGCGCGCTGTGTTAAGAAGCAGTACGGCTGGTTGGGTTGTGCTTCGGAGGACGCATGGCTTCGACCTTCGTCTCTCCCGTGCCCGTACGGGAGTTGTAGCGATGAGACAAGGTAGTAATTAGTAGCGATTGGATACCACGAAAATTGGGGAGAAAATGGGATAAAAAATAAAAAATAAAAAAAATAAAAAATAAAAAACATGTATGATGAAATCCTGGTTGAGAATGAACAACGAAACAGCACAGCAAGTAAGTGAAAGAAATAGGTTTTGATTGTGTTTTACTGGAAATGGGGACATATGTAAATGCCAACAAAATAACTTTTTGGTCAGTGTGTGTGTGTTTCAACTATTTAACTGTACTAGAATGCTTAAAAGGCCGCAAAAACCAAATTGGGGCAAGGAAAATATCGGATATCCGTATCGGCCCAGAATTTCATATTGGTCCATCCCTATTTGAGATGTATCTGTTACTTGAACTCGGTGAAGCATTTATTTGGGCTGCAATTTCTGAGGCTGGTAACTCTAATGAACATCCTCTGCAGCAGAGGTAACTTTGGGTCTTCCATTCCTGTGGCGGTCCTCATGAGAGCCAGTTTCGTCATAGCGCTTGATGGGATTTGCGACTGCACTTGAAGAAACTTTCAAAATTCTTGAAATGTTCTGTATTGACTGACCTTCATGTCTTAAAGTAACGATGGACTGTCATTTCTCTTTGCTTATTTGAGCTGTTCTTGCCATAATATGGACTTGGTCTTTTACCAAATCTTCTGTATACCCCCCTACCTTGTCACAACACAACTGATTGGCTCAAACGCATTAAGGAGGAAAGATATTTACACAAATTAAGAAGGCACAGCTGTTAATTGAAATGCATTACAGGTGACTACCTCATGAAGCTGGTTGAGAGAATGCCAAGAGTGTGCAAAGCTGTCATCAAGGCAAAGGGTGGCTACTTTGAAGAATCTCAAAAATAAAATATATTTTGATTTGTTTAACACTTTTTTGTTTACTACATGATTCCATTAGTGTTATTTCATAGGGTTGATGTCTTCACTATTATTCTACAATGTAGAAAATAGTAAAAAATAAAATAAAACCCTGGAATGAGTAGGTGTTCTAAAACTTTTGACCGGTAATGTATATACATACATTTGCACCCATCTCAGTGAACTAATCCATTGCAGAGGCCTAGACTCAAAGCCAATTGATGCTTGATCCAAAAATGTGGTCAGTGGCTCAGGGTGTGACGCAATTGCGGAGCCTCCAGAAGCATGCAGAGTCCAAATTGAGCTCCGTACCGCATCACCGTGCACCTTACAAATGTCTCTGTCTAGCTCCGTATTGACATGATTGGTTGACGGTAGGTGGGGGCGGTACATCCTGTATGAACATAAACTCACTTCTTTGACGGCTTCTATCTCAACAGCTTTGCACATTGTTTCATAACTTCCTTGTGTGAATTATTTCTGTTTGTTTGTTGTTGTATATCAATTGCAAATTAATTACTTAAAAATCATACAATGTGATTTTCTGGAATTTTGTTTTAGATTCCGTCTCTCACAGTTGAAGTGTACCTATGATAAAAATTACAGACCTCTTTTCTCTGCTGACCCCTACGGGCGGTCTGCGCCTCTTTCCTCTTAAATTGCTCCCCAGGTACCAGGGCTGCCGAGTTTGAGTGGCGGACAGTCAGCTGGGGGACACGGGGCTACTGCTAGGAGCCGGGACTGGTATCCTTTTTTTTCATTTTGGGGAAATTTGGATTGTTTTGAATATGTTGGAGAAATTTGGGTTCAGGGAGGGACCCTCATTTTAAGGAGGGGGGTGTCACGGCCCCTCCTCAGGGGTGGTTCCTCCTGCAGGCAGAGGAGGGTCGTTAGTGATTGGAGCCACCTGGGCCCAGGGTATTTAAACTTGCTTCACTAATCACTTCTCTCTCTCTCTGCTCCTCCAGGTGTGATCCTGTTTTGTTTCTTCCTTTGTAGTTTTACATAGTTTTCACTCAGTCATATTCACACACACGGATTCACGCATCCTTGCACTTTACATACACCTTACATTATGATACTTCCACACCTCATTCCTTTTTCTTTGTTTAAAGTTAATAGTTTTGGTTTAGAATAAAGAACCTTTTTAATTGGCCTATACCTGTTGTTCGTGTCCCCTCATTTTTGTCACAGGCTATGAGCCGGCCTGTGACAATATGAAAACCATAACTGGTAGAAATTGTCAAATAAATGGGCATTCCACATGAGAAAGGTTCCCAACTCCTCCTGTAGCCTATAGCCTAATGGTTGGGTCAGGTAAAAAAAAAAATAAATGGTTATCTAGATCTCTGGCTCCCTCTTGAGTCATGTGTGTCTTATTTCATCAAACAGTAAGCTTAAAGCATCAGACAAGCTCAATGCATATAGTTGAAAGAACAGACAACTTTCGGTCAACAAGACAGCCCTAGTAGATATCAACTGGCTGGATCCATAGTCTCATATCATCTCAGGGTGATAAAGATCCATAACATCCATAGCCTAGTATAATCAATGAATGGCATGTTCACAGTAACCTACACCGTCGTCAAGAGGATCTAGACAGGTGAGACTGACGTGTGTTGTGTCTGAAGTCCATAAGATGGGAGGCTGTGTGTAGTAGGCCTATGGGCGGGGCAGGAGACGTCTGGGGTGTAAGGGGATCTCAGAAGTCCAGACAAACGCATGTCAGTGAGGGATACCTGCCATAGAGGATTCTCCAAGCCCAGCCTTACCCTGACCAATACTGTACTGTCACAGTGCTTCCTAGCCTGACGTAAACCAGACCTCATCCAAAGTCGTCGGCTGTTATGCAACATCAGCATTTCCTCAGTACTGTGAATAATACAGACATGACAATTAGAAGAAGACGAACTGTATAATCCATCCGCAACTGATTGGTTCAGTCCGAATATTATGGAATACAAGAACATTACGAAATAGACGGGGATAAGAAAAGATGACAGTCTTATTTTGTCCCCAAAATGTAGGAAGTGAGGCAAAGAGGGAGTGAGAAATGGAGAGAAAGGCTAAATTATTCAGTGCATCTCCATGGAGATATTTTATTTCTTCTAAGTCATGTCTGTCCATTTCTTTCTGTCCCCCCCCCCCCCCCCAACTTCTTCTCTCTTTACAAGCACACACACACATCCAATGATCTACAGTCATGAACGCTTTGTATGAATATGAACATACAAACCCATAAAGTGTAGCCTTTCAGCCGTCAAACCTGGCAAGCACACACACACTGAGTCCAGTCCCCTCTAACCGTCTAGAGTTTTGGATATGAAAGCAAAGTACAGCAGACATTGTTGTTGGCCGTCCATTAGCTCCCGCAGTAGTACACACACCCACATACAGGACCACCGACACAGACGTATGATACAGTAGACATAGAGAAGAGAGGAAGAGGCAATAGTGATGGGAGTGAACTGAACGAGGGTGACCCGTTTTACCGTATATCGGAAGATTCACTGACGGCTTGACCACTGTTATCAGTTATATAATCGTCCTCTGGCATTGGTTGATCGCACACACAGGCAGACAGAGACATATAGCATAAACCCTGAAAGGTTTTCTAGAAGCTTTATCATTACAAGTGAACTTGGATTCACCCCAAATGGTGTAATAAGATTCCCTCCATAAACAGTGCTCTCTTCACCATCATCAGATAATAAGAACAAACAGTTCAAACGGTCAAGTAGAGCTGGGAGATATAGAAAAAAATTGCTTGAATTTTGATGCGACAAAGATGAATAAAACATGAATGTAAACTACAGTTTTTTGTATTATCCTTTAAACTACGAGAACTGGTTTGATGGTTGTAATTACTCATTAACAAGCAAACTTGTTTCATTTCAAACGTCACATTTCTCTAGTATAGGCTACTTATCGTCATGAACGATAGCAGCAAAATGCCTGCGTTAAGTGCTCGTAGCCGATCATTTTCGGTGTATCGTCCCAGCTCTGTGGTCATCTACCTCAAGGCAAGACTGACAGGATCTTTACAGGGTGACACAATAATTATATCCCCATCTAGTGGTCATAAGTGCAAACTACAACTTTTTATGTGACCCTATGTGACAAAAGTAGGACTGATGAAATGGGCTTGAGTCATCTTTGTTGGATCATGCTGAGACTAGGTGCAGACAGTGAATGTGGCTTTCACACACACGCACATCAACACCATCATCCCAGACCCACTCCAATTCGCATACTGCCCCAACAAATCCACAGATGACGCAATCTCTATTCCACTCCACACTGCCCTCTCCCACCAGTACAAGAGGAACACCTATGTGAGAACGCTGCTCATTGGCTACAGGTCAGCGTTCAACACCATAGTGCCCTCCAAGCTCATCTCTAAGCTAAGGACACTGGGCACGACAAGGCCTCTTCCCCCTCAGGAGACTGAAATGATTTGGTATGGGCCCTCAGATCCTCAAAAAGTTCTGCAGCTGCACCATTGAGAGCATCTTGACTGGCTGCATCACCGGTGGGTATGGCAACTGCTTGGCATCCGACCACAAGGCATTACAGTGAATAGTGTGCACGGCCCAGTACATCACTGGGACCAAGCTCTCTGCCATCCAGGAACTCTATACCAGGCGGTAATGAAATGGCTACCCGGACTATTTGCATTGTGTATCCCCCCAACCCCTCTTTTATGCTGCTGCTACACTCCGTTTATCATATATGCATAGTCACTTTAACTACACATTCATGTACATACTACCTCAATTGGGCCGACCAACCAGTGTCCCCGCACATTGGCTAACCAGGCTATCTGCATTGTGTCCTGCCACCCACCACCCGCCAACCCCTCTTTTACGCTACTGCTACTCTCTGTTTATCATATATGCATAGTCACTTTAACCATATCTACATGTACATACTACCTCAATCAGCCTGACTAACCGGTGCCTGTATGTAGCCTCGCTACTGTTATTTTTCACTGTCTTTTTTACTGTTGTTTTACTTTTTTACTTACCTATTGTTCACCTAATACCTTTTTTGCACTGTTGGTTAGAGCCTGTAAGTAAGCATTTCACGTGATAAATAAACTTTGATTTGATTTCTGTCCGAGAAAGGTCCTAAAAATGGTCAAATATCCCAGACCCCCAAGTCATAGACTGTTCTCACAGCTATCGCAGGGCAAGCGATACCGATGCACCAAGTCTGGAACCAACAGGACCCTGAACAGCTTCTACCACCAAGCCAGAAGAATTTGTTCTTAACTGACTTTCCTAAATAAAGGTTAAATAAAAAATATTAAAATAAAATAAAAAGAAGACTGCTAAATAATGAAATAGTTAACCAAATAGCTACCCGGATTATCTGCACTGACCCTTTATGCACTAACTTTTTTTGACTCATCAGATACGCTGCTGCTACTGTTTATTATCTATCCTGTTGCCTAGCCCCTTTATTCCTAGTTATATAGCTTGGGCTCTCAGGGTGTTCTGAGGTTGTGTGTATAGGGCCTCTGTTGACGTGTGTTTTAAGTAACAGACATAATTGACTTATAGCGTGGCCTTCCAACTCCCCTTTTCCCGGTCCAAATTGCTCACATCCCCTTTCCCTCTTTCTCTGTGTCCCCTCCACACGTACTCTCTCGCCCCTGTCTCTCTTTATATGTCATCATTACCCATCCTCCCCCTCTTTGAAGCTTGCCCATTTCCTCTGTATGCCCTCCTTCCCTCTTCCTCCTCTCGGTCCAATCTCTTTTAATTGTGGATTCCTCGTTGGGTTCATTCTATCCCTCCCTCTACTTTTCTATGTGTCCTCCACAAAAAATGGTCTTTCTTTTCACAAACTTAAATTCAAATTCAAACGCTCGCTCTCTCTGTTTCACTTTTTTCCTCACTTTTCCAGTGTCTTTCCTGCTCCCTTCATAGCCATGGAAACCGGGAGACTGTGTGCATGCAGGTCCCCATGGCAACAGGGGAATAGGGCCGAGCCAGGCTAAGAGATGTCCTTTGAGCTGCCTGGTGAAATTTTTGTTGAGCAAGAGCTCAGGCAGGCAGTTGCCTAGACGCCTCAATTCCATGCAGGCACCTTATATCTGGGGCCTCAGTACATACTGTATGTAAATACATTTCCCCCCACTGCATCCACACACCCGGATACACTCTGCCTCCAGCCGACATTTACACATAGGCTATACCAGTCAGCAAATATCCAAATCCCTCAAGGCAAGACAGCTGCCTGAAAATAATTCAGAACTCGACAAATTATCCACAATAGCAGGAGATCTTGTTTTTGAACTGTTTTTAAATTACTGTTCCTTTCATGTGACAAATGTAGCCTATGTTCCCATGTGACATACAGATGCTCAACCTCAGCTGCTTCTAATGCTTCCAATTTCCACATGCCAATCTGTGACCAAACAGATTTTGGCCAAATGATTGTGGTCAAATGAGTTCAATTTAACCCAAGCAATACAGAATATTAGAATTATGAAACAGTCACCATAGCATGTAGTTTAGCTTGTATTGATTCTCACGTCATCCTCATCCTCAGTTGCATCCGAAATGAAAACCAATAGGAAATATCAGAGGGCCTTGCCTCCTTGAATAAAGATGATAGATCTGTATTCTGCTCCCACCACACAACAACGTTGCCTTAACGTTTGAGCCAAGACGTCAGTCAAAGGTCCTGCTGCCAACAGCGAGCCAAGAACTCTCTCTCATAATCAAACCACAACAGGCTGACACAGACACAGCCTTTCCTCTACCCACCCACTCACTTATACACACACGCACACACAATCCTGAAAGACTTTTGCACACATACACACACAGCCCAAACCCTGGCAGGTTGGCACCACAACACATCAGGACAGCTGTGAATTCCAGCTCTTAGAACCAGAGGACGACCACAACTGTCAACTGACCAGTACGGCCGAAAACCTCAAAAACAAGGGTTCAAAAAAGAAAACACAGTGTCTCACCGGAAACGCATGTCACAACTGATTCAAGCCAACAGGCAATAAAATAAAGACCTGTTTGTAGCTTTAGCATGACAGTTGACATCGCGTCACATGTAAACCGTGACGAATGGACTGCAGTTTTTTTTCTCACACTCCTACTCCTTCCTCCCTCCTTTTTCTTGACCTCTGACCAGGAATTTGTTGACTGCTTCCTCTCTCCTTCACACTGGTTAGTATACACAGCTGAATCCTGATAAATGCACTTACAGTGCATTCGGAAAGTATTCAGACCCCTTGACTTTTTACAGATATTGTTAAATTACAGCCTTGTTTTTTTCCTCATCAATCTACACACAATACCCCATAATGATGAAGCGAAAACAGGTTTTTGGAAATGTTTTCAAATTTACTAAAAATAAATAATTACATAATTATTCAGACCCTTTACTCAGTACTTTGTTGTTGCACCTTTGGCAGCGATTATAGCATCGAGTCTTCTTGGGGATGACGCTAGAAGCTTCACACACCTGTATTTGGGGAGTTTCTCTGCAAATCTTCTCGAGCTCTGTCAGGTTGGATGGGGAGCATCACTGCACAGCTATTTTCAGGTCTCTCCAGAGATGTTTGATCAGATTCATGTCCAGTTTCTAGCTAGGCCACTTAAGGACATTCAGAGACTTGTCCCAAAGCCACTCCTGCGTTGTCATGGTTGTGTGCTTAGGGTCGTTGTCCTGTTGGAAGGTGAACCTTCGCCCCAGTCTGAGGTCCTGAGCGCTCTGGAGAATGTTTTCATCAAGGATCTCTCTGTACTTTGCTCCGTTCATCTTTCCCTCGATCCTGACAAGTCTCCCAGTTCCTGCCGCTGAAAAACATCCTCACAGCGTGATGCTGCCACCACCATGCTTCAACGTAGGGATGGTTGTCAGGTTTTGGCCAGGACTGTTCAGGTTTTGGTCACTAGATGTCCCCATTGCACCTTTTTTGAACCTTTTTGTTTTTTCCTTGCTCTAATTATTGTTTGCACCTGTAGGTCGTTCCCTTGTTTGGTATTTAAACCCTGTGTGTTCCTCAGTTCTTTGCTCAGTGTTTGTACGTTAGCACCCAGCCCCAGCTGTTAACTTTTTCTCTTGTTGGAGTTTCCAGAGATTCTCTGGTATTGTTCTTGTTTATTTTGGATTAGTCTTTTGAGGTTTGTTTTTTCCCTTGCTGTTCTTACCACTTTGTGGATTTTCTTTGTATTTTTGAAGATATCTATTTTTGTCTCTTGGCTTTTGTTTTGGACGTTGTGGATTTATATTTTTGACGGAAGATCTTTCCTTTGATTAAACCACCGTCTCTAGTACTGCTGTGTCTGCCTCATCTTCTGGGTTCTGCCGATTTATTAGTGACTTTCTCACACCGGGTCCTGACAATGGTGCCAGGTTTTCTCCAGACGTGGCGCTTGGCATTCAGGCCAAAGAGTTCAATCTTGGTTTGATCAGAACAGAGAATCTTGTTTCTCATGGTCTGAGTCCTTTAGGTGCCTTTTGGCAGACTCCAAGTGGGCTGTCATGTGCCTTTTACTGAGGAGTGGGTTCCATCTGGCCACTCTACCATAAAGGTCCGAATGGTGGAGTGCTGCAGAGATGGTTGTCCTTCTGGAAGGTTCTCCCATCTCCACAGAGGAACTCTGGAGCTCTGTCAGAGTGACCATCGGGTACTTGGTCACCTCCCTGACCTAGGCCCTTCTCCCCTAATTGTTAAGTTTGGCTGGGCGGCCAGCTCTAGGAAGAGTCTTGATGGTTCCAAACATCATCTGTTTGATGGATGCTACCATGCTCTTGGGGACCTTCACTGCTGCAGAAATGCTTTGGTACCCTTCCTAGATCTGTGCCTCGACACAATCCTGTCCCGGAGCTTCCTTCGACCTCATGGCTTGGTTTCTGCTCTGAAATGCACTGTCAACTGTGGGACCTTATACAGACAGGCCTTTCCAAATCATGCCTAATCAATTGAATTTACCACAGGTGGACTCCCAATAAAGTTGTAGAAACATCTCAAGGATGATCAGTGGAAACAGGATGCACCTGAGCTCAATTTCGAGTCTCATAGCAAAGAGTACATACTTACGTAAATAAGGTATTTCTGTTTTTTACTTGTAATAAATTTGCAAAAAAATCTAAAATCTGTTTTCGCTTTGTCATTATGGGGTATTGTGTGTAGATTGATGAGGAAAAACAATTATTTAATAGATTTTACAATAAGGCTATAACGAAACAAAATGTGGGGAAAATCAAGGGGTCTGAATACTTTCAGAATGCACTGTAAGTGCAACCTGTTTAAGTGTTACCCTGTGCTAATTAAGTGTTAAAATGTTTTGTTTAAGTGGATTGCAGTTCACCAATCCCAAGTTAAATTTAAAAAAAAATGGATTCCTCAGTCTGGATATCTGCATGTTCGCTGCTTAAGTGCATGATTCACAACAGTTATCAGGAGTCGACTAGCTTCTGTTACACACCACATCAATCCATCTCTTTTGTATGCATCTATTTTAGTGCACGACAACCCCACTGGGCACACACTTGGTGAAAACGTTGTGAAATTACGTTGAACCAATGTGGAATAGACCTTGAATTGACGTCTGTGCCCAGTGGGACACTGACTGTGTTTGTAAAGAGCAATGAAGTTAGCAGAAAGAGCAGGCGAAAAGCAGCTTGCATGCCTGAGTAAACAACCGCAGCATACATAACCATTCTTTGTTCACTGTGTCTCAGTCGCTCATCCCATTCCATCACAAACACTTTAATCTCTTATAAAACCCAAGCTGGAACAATGACAGGTTCACTGACGAAAAGTGTTTTTTTAAATCCTCAAGCCATAAACCTGACAGATATCTTTGGAGAGGTATCACACGTCTTTAGTGAAAGTATACAGTATTAACAAAATATATATGCCTAGTTGCTGCTAATTGGAGAACTGCTATGATATGATATGTTTTTTCCACCCAAGGCTAGTGCAATGCACTCCCAACCCACATCCATGAGGGTAAAGTGGGATGGAGAGATCCTAGCCACATCCTCCAAACTCCCTCCAGTCCTGCACAATAATTACAAAGATAGCTAGTTCTTGAATTAGATCAAGATTAAACCTGACAACATTCCCATGTGTGATAAAATGTTGAGGTTATAATGAAAACCATTGCCACGCATTTGTCTCCAGTCTTCCCCCACTGAAGGGGGACCCTTATCATTTCCCATCTCTGCATGTAAACCCTGCCATTTCCAGTTGAGTGTTGCGGTAGTATACATCTACCAAAACGTCTTACCTGCAACACGCACCACCGCCCTCTCCGCCGGGTCCAGCACCGAGTCGTGGGTCTTCCTCTTCCTCCTCTCTCCTCTCTCGTGTCTGGACGGTCGGTTCCAAGGTAGGGTGTCCCCAGGAGGGCCCTGGGGTCCGGACGGGCAGGGGGACAGGGAACCCCCCGAGCGCTCGCTACGCAAAGACCGCTCGCTCCTCTCGCTAATGCAGGAGCGCTCGCTCAGTGTCTCCTCGTCCGAGGACTCCATCACGCCGGAGGGTTGGAAAAAGAGATGGGCTGGAGTAAAAGAGGAGGAGAAGAAATGGGGAAGAGTGTAGGGGAGGGGGTATAAATAAGGTCAGGACAAAAGGGGGGAAGAAAGAAGAGAGGAAAGAGGAGGGAAAGAAAGGAAGTATGAGAGATAGGCCATGCTGTATAATTCATCATCCACGGTGTAATCTGCCATAGCTCACGAATAATGCAAGGCCTCGTGTAATTCGTCTAAGTCACCGTGGTTATAACACGATGGTGATGACGATAGGGAGGAGGACCGAGGAAGAATTAGGTTAACAGAACAGCCAGGTCTCAATGACGCTCAACGAGTTTGACGAGTTCTAATTCATATGACAGAAGACCATTACTCAACTGTCAAGATGGAGATGATTGACATAAAGGCGAAGAGGTTGGCTAGACATCACAATGTCACTGGAGCTCTGTAGTGAAAACACCTCCAACTTCAATGAATAGTCAATGAAGGACAAGGTCAGGAAACTTTAGAGCAGCAGGACTTCCTTTACTCTACACTCATGATAGATGATTGACAGGTGGGTCTTGGAGTCATGATGATGATGGTTCAACGGACATTGCTGCTGAGTCACTGAGGTAATGATGTGGAAAGACCAAGGGACAGGTTGATCGAATACACTCACTCCGGGATCTATTAATACAGTCTGGGTCCTGGTCGATACTGGACTCTCTACCCGAGTCATACAGAGGAGCACGGAGTTCTTCTGTGATCAGCTGGATGTGTATGGGACCCACGGGAACATGGACTACGGCTGTCCATCGCATTGGGGATCAATAAAACTGACCTCAGCGCAGTGGTGTCTGGGGACCTTTGAATGGGTTTTACTGTCTAAAGACTGACCCTGGAATAGCCTAGCCCATTCTATGCTAAATGACTGACACAATTTGTTTCTGGTATTGTTCAGCTATTTTTCAGACTATTCCTTTGCAGTTTTACGTCTCATGGGGGTCCTAGTTGACCACAAATCCACCACGGTTTTCCATCTATCTAAATAAGGAAAGGTATTTTAAAAAGGAGAGATGGGATTCCATCCATAATCAGCCATTTGCAAATAACTGAAATTATAGAAACTCCTTACTACTACAGCTGTGGTTAGGTAGTGGAAATATTTCATTGAGATGTGAGTAGTAAGTCAAACAAGCTAGCTACTATTTCCATCTGTGATAACTGTGGTGAATTTCCCTGTACAAGTCTAGCCCTGGGCAGAACGCCTGCCCTATTTCCTCCAGCATGTCTCTTGGGGTACCAGGGAGGGGTTAACCCTTCCCAGCGTCCTCAGCGTGCAGTTGGATCACTCCGTTTCCCTGCTGCTGCCTGACAGAGTGTTGGTTCTGAGGCGACCGGAGCCAGTGGTTTATAAATAGAGACAGAATGGGGGTTCAAAGCCACACTGTGTCATTATGGCTTTGTGTGGTATCGCGTGAACGGAAAAGACAGCTTCTGAAAGAAAAACCAGAAAACCCTCAAAATAAAGTCATATTACAATCATTTCCTTTCCAATACAGCCCCCTCTGTTCTCTCTCGCTCTGTCGCAGTCCTCTTCCCTCTCAGTCTTCTTCTCTTTCACTGTCTCAGTTCTCTTCTCTCTTCCCTCTCACTCGGTCTCTGTCCTCTTCCCTCTCTCTCCCCCTGACAACAGTTGTTGGATATGGATGCAGAACAGTTGACTGGGTTAATTTATAACTTGGCCTCCGGATTTGCATGGCCATGGATACAAGGTGTTCCCATCCACAGCCGGGACTGAGTGATTCCAAAACAGCATTCCTTCATAGCCTTTGGACCGACTAAACGATTAACAGCTGTTGAATCCTCATTGATAGTTGAACAGGCAGCGGGGTTACCTATAGGCATAAAGGCATTTAATCCACACGGTGTTGTGTACGTGCATGAATATTCTTGGAGACAGTTGAGCGATCCTCATAGATATAGGCCCCCAGCTATGAGTAACACTGACACAATGACTAGACTCTCAACTCCCCCTCACTGGCGATCCAGACACGCTCCGATACTGAGAGCCACTGTCAAAAGTCACAGCTAATGAGGTGCTGCTGGAGTTGACTGTCTGAGGGAATGAACATGGGAGGGAGATAGGAGAGCGTGTGTGTGTACTGCATTTGCAGGTTAGCGTTTTTCTTGTTCTGGAGGCAGCTCTCCAGAGTGGTCACTAGCTAGCACAGACAAAAAAATAACAAAATCAGACTTTAAACCTAACCACATTGCTAACCCTAATACCTAGCCCTAACATTCGATTAAGACCAAAAAGCTCATTTTTGTTTTCATAAATGTTTATAATATAGCCACTTTTGACTTTGCAGCTGGCCTATCTAGGGGAAATCGCTCAGTTCTGCCCCCAGGACAAGACTCACGTCAATTAACATCAACCTGCACTGTGCATATGTGCATGCTGTGTGTGTGTGTGTGTGTGTGTGTGTGTGTGTGTGTGTGTGTGTGTGTGTGTGTGTGTGTGTGTGTGTGTGTGTGTGTGTGTGTGTGTATAAAATCTATGATAGTGAAATCATACGTCATGTTCCGATCATCTCACTCCAAGCTGTGATCAATATTACCAGAAGAGCAAACTGTCATATCCCTTTTATCAAGAGAATGCTCTCCTGAGAGAATGCTGGGGTCAGCGATGGAAGCATGCGTTGCTCTCAGGGAAGTACTCAATGTATCCTCTGAGAAATCTGTTTTATCGGTTGTTCAAATAACCTTCAAGAACAGCACTATATTGATTGATTTATCATACCGCACACACCGCCTGTTATGTTGTGTAGCTACCGGTATAATGATGCTGCGGGACTATAATGATGATGTCTCTCTGGTGTCCCTGCCCGTCATGACAAGACACACAGTGCATATCAAAGAGCTGTGGGATAAAATGAGGAGATTCAGAGACAAATGGCCAGATCCGATCTTGTAGACAGACAGACAGCTGGCAGGAAGACGGACAAACAGGCAGGCAGGCAAGTAGATACAGACAGATGGGCAGGCAGGCAGACAGAGATAGTGATAGAGTGTTAATTGAGACAGATGTCTAGTTGACACAGTACTGTCTGACATTGCTTTTTGTTTTACTGCAAAGCCAACACAGAGTAGTTGATGGTGCAGCCTCAGCACATTGTATTCCATATGGTTTCACAATGGTGGCTTCCGATTCCTGAATATTTCATGTGAAAAGGGGGTGTGTCCATGTGCACTGCAGCTGAAAAGGGCGTGAGAGTAGTAGCCATACTCTTTGGCAATGAGTATGAAGTATCACACTGGAATAGGAGAAAATGTGCCAATGGTTTAAAATGGGATATAAATGACTACTTGACTGTTTACCTAGACTAGTGTGGGGCTAGATTGACAAACTGCCCGAATGTTAGCTAATGATTTATGATCATCACAAGGCTGCTCACAACAGGGAAATACATATGGCCATCTGGTGTGTGAATCGACGGGTGACTCCTGTGTCTTGCTTTCACCTCTAGCACAGATTTTTGTTATATTTTCCAGACAGCCTTCAGCGTGAAGACGGCTGAAAATAAGACGACTTGTGTAAAAACAGACTGTAGTACATTCATTGATGCCGCTCTAGGGACGTCTTTGATGAGTGCGCGGTCCCCATGGTATTATTACGGATAATTAATGGTCGATCAATAAAATGATCCTATTCAGGGACACCTTCTATTCAGAAATCGAACATAAATTACACAATAGCTTGAATAAACAGCTCTTGCACAAGGCTATGGATTTATAGAAATCACAATAGACCATAGGCATTAGAATGTGCGTTATGAGGAAAAGCGAGGCAAGTGCTTTAATATGTAGCGGAAACGGTATGCATGAGCGATCATAGATCGATCCTATTTCGAAATGTAGTGGGGAGCGAAGGCAAGGAGCATACTGGGGCCCTTTGTCCACACTGCCTGCATAACGGGCTAATAACATTTATCCATTTGTGATGCCGGTGTTAACAAAATGCGTTTTGTGTCACTCTCATTAGTAGAATAACGTTGTTAGGCTAATCCACCTACAAACCCCTTCTCATTTCTCCTTTCCAAGCACAAAGCATCTCAACCAGGAGCAAGCATGGATTTAAAAAATCGATTTTGATAGGCTATAATAAAACGATAGGCCTATCTGACCAAAATAATATTAACTCTGTACATTAGTATTTATATCCTAATGAATTAATTACACCAATCATTTTATGAATTGCATAAACATCAACTTTTTACTATGCACTTATTAAGAACAGATATTGAATAAGGGAATAGTTTTACCACATCGGTAATACAAATGCAACTGAAAATCAACCATAATACATGTATTATATCATATGTATTTCACAATCTCAGACGTCTGGCAATATGATTCAGACTACACATGGTGTGTTCCACGACACCGAAACCTTACCGGAGAATAGCGGTCCTCGAGTCGGAATATTTTACAGGGTTACAGAGACAGAGATGCTGTGGCTCTTCGAGTCGCCCTCCTCGCGACAAGCGTCTTTCCTCTTTCGGAAGCACGTTTAGGTACAGACGGTCTGACCAGGGCTGCTACTCAGCCGTTTGTACTGACCCGGGACAAGGAAGCGATGAATACCACGACTGTGATTCGGTAATGGCTGTCTATTCCCCTCCTTCCCTCTCCCTCCTTTTCTCCCGTTCTTTCCTGTCTCTACAACCCCCACCTCACTCTCTAGTCCTCACTCTCGCTCTACTGACCTCATCAACGGGTAGGCTATATCAAGGGTTTAACATTTAACCCATAGCTATTGGAAAGGAGATGTTAAGTGTCGCGGAAATGGAATTTCGGTGTGTTCTAACTTCAGCTACGCTACTCGCTAACGGCCAACGCGCACAACGCACGCTATTTTTTGGGAAGAAAGAGGCGTTTACTTTTGGCATATTTGTGGATGCATAGCAACCAAGAAATAGCTGTGTTTAGCTACTGCTTTTGTAACAGGTCTTGCTTTGTCTTTGCATGGGCATGTGATCATATTAATCCTTAATCCTTTGATCTATCACCCCTGTTTCTCCTGACCCCTCCTTCTCCAATATGTATTTATGCAACTAAATAACTACATATTTTCAGATTTTTTTTAACGACCCTCCCAGACCTACAGGTCCAGCTTGTCCGGCCGGGAGAATAGCTTGCAAGAATGGTCCTCCCTGGATAACCATTGGCCACGATATACACGGACCCTCCCTCCCTCCGCGGAGCTGTCAGAGAACGCGACGGAATGCTGTCCAACAGTTCAGGATTAACTAGGCTCGCTGTTGATGTTTTAATCAAACAAAGGCTAAGGCCAATTCTGTGTGACTGGCCAAATGAAAAGCAGTGCAATTTTGCAACCTAGACCGGAGACTTGCTTCCGAAGATAAAAGGTCGCATAACGTTTGGCTGTAATATGCAACAGGCTGCTTAACTTTACTGACCTAATAAAACAATCTCCTTTAAAATCCCCTTTGTTAATCAAAATAAGGGAATAACGCATTTCTGTAATTGACAATAAATCAGGTCAACTGCAAGGCAATAAAGCAGCACAATAGGCCTATAGTTTTGTAAAAGAAAATGCAGTGCCCAGACAGGCCAAAATCCCCTTATCCAAACACTTTATTAAAACCTTGTGATGACTAGCCTAGCCCAACCATCCTGTTGCCTTTTCACCTTGTCCCACGGCCTAGACACAATGTCACCACCAGACTCTGAAATGAATCAGAATAGTAACGTGCAACACTTTGGCGGGAGTCAGGCCATGAGACAATCTTTTGGCACTTCTGAAAAATCCAGCTCCTACCCGCGCCCCTCCCTCCACACACTTCATCAAAACGGTTTATCGGCTATATTGTGACAGCATTTGTATCTCTTCATTTTTGTAAATAACCCTTGTGATTAAGGCAGAGGCTAAACTCACTCCATAATACTTAATTCGCCACTCCATATAAGCAAGTAATAAACCCTTTATTTGTGTTGCCACTAAACGCGATGGACATCACTAACTTTTGTCAAGCATTGTAACAGAAGCCTATTTACTTCAAATATGATTTGACACGATTTGGTAGATGGGAGATTGTGTAGTACTTGGCTCTTGGCGCCACCTTGTGTTGACATGGAGGATCTCGTAATCGTATTAAGGCTAGTGAAACACTTGGTAATTTAATTGGGATTTCAGAATGCATTCATTCATATTTGAATTTCATTAGGAGAAGCTGATCAACTAATCGATCAACTCTGATATTTACCAGAATTAGGTGTTTAGAGTTGAGTGGGGTTCAGATATCATCAACCCCGCACTTCCAAGCAAGGCTGGTTTATAAGGATATTTCTGATTGCCAATTCTGGAAGTCTCATATGTTTCTTTTTTTCAAGGATATTAAATATGCTGGTTATATCGTCTGTAGTGCTGTAGTACTTCAACTGTAGCCATTTTTGTCCTAAAACAAGTAGGCTAATTTGAAATCATTTCATTTTTCTAACAAATACATTCATGCTCAAAACATATCGTCTTGTATTGTGTACGGTAGTTAAGCATGGTATTACAAATAATTGAATAAAATCGGTAGTATTAACACACTCAAAACCAAGATCACAAATATAGTGAACAAACTTAAACCTGAGTGCACACATCATAAATCACCTTCACATCTGTCCCTTTCTTCCTGTCATCTCTCCCTACACTGTACCTAAAAAAATTAGAAAGAGAAAGTCATACAAGGTTCATGGTCAATAACATTTATTTGCAAACTTGCAAAGGGTCGGACACAAACAATAAAGTGATTTCTGAATAACAATTATTATACACAAGTTGGGGGGGACACCTTGTGGTCAACAAGGTCAAAAGGAGTCAAGGCCTGTCATCAGCCTGAGCGCCGGTGTGGTGCGCTGGGGTCTGGTAGGTGCCCTCCTTCACCATCTTGTCCCGCTGCTTACGGATCTCGTACAGCCTCTTGTGCTACAGACAGAGAGAGAGCAATCCACGTCAGACACTTAGTTGTGAGAGAGGCTCTCAAACGTTTTTGGGGGTGCATGCTCAGAACTTCTTAAGGAGGTATTGGTGTGTTTTTTCAGCTCATTGCTGATCAAAACCACAATTCTCTTCATTCATCAACTCAATGTATTTTTAACAACAAAAAACTGTCAAAACAAAAGCATTTCCTATAGTCTTGACGCTCTTAATTTGGTAATCAACACCAAAGCTTCCACCTTCTCCAACTATCAATGAAGTCAATGAAAAAACAACAGGTGGAGCTGTAAAGGATAGACTAGGGGTGTGAACGTTTTAAAAAGGTAAAATGTTTCAACGAAAATGGGATGTTAAGATAAGGGAAAAAATGTTTTAAGTCAATGCAGAACAGCATAATTGGTAAATTTTCGCAAAAATAAGAGTGTTGAAGCGCGAAGCTCAACCGAAAGTATTCAGACCCCTTGACTTTTTCCACACTTTATGTTACAGCCTTAGTGTCACGCCCTGGCCTTAATATCTT